>NC_080046.1:62304811-62604811 GCF_012489685.1 Lotus japonicus | reverse complement strand
TTATTTTCAATTTGTTTTCCTTCAATAAAAGCACTCAATCTGAATGATAGATACCGTAAACATGCATACATAAATGTACTCGAGCGTAATGCCTAAAGTCTTGAAGTGGAAATTGAAAGGCTGATGAAACAAATGGTTAGATTATTGTGTTATACTAAAAAAGATTAACAAATGGTATTCATTCATAAAGAACAGTAAGGAGCGGAATTGCGGTGTAAAACATGAACTGCACATAAGACACCGATCCAGAATCTTCTGACACAAATCCCTTGTTGCTTCGTGCATGCTTTCTTGACCTGCATAAATTCACATCCAATATAATTAAGTGAATTTTGTAATATTTATTTAGTAAAAAGAACAATTAATACTATTTTCATAGAATAGTATATGCCTATAATGTCCCCGAGAGTTAGCTCAAGTGGTAAGAGTTAGGGGACATAAGGGTTGGGGAGGGGAAGGTCCAGGGTTCGAATCCTGGAAGGGAAATTTGAAGGGATTTTCTAACTTACTAACAACTAACCACTAACATTTGCCTGTAAAAAAAAACTATATGACTATAATACAAAGAATCATGTACGTTATATACTTACGGTTGTTCTTCCTTCCCTGAACCTATTAAACTCAGATGATGCATGAAAAAATATAATATACAACCCACTTAAACACCCAAAAATATTTTACATGTTAGAATTAACAGATTAACACATAAATTGTTTATAATACCGAATGAAAATGAATATATAGTACTCTATAAACCATACCTTATAGAGTTATATTTGAAAATGCTTTCTCGTACACAACATTAATTGTTTTGTCAGAAGGTAGATCATCATGATTTTCTATTAGGATCCGTAGCCCTTGTTTGTTTTTTACTCTAGATATAGCAACATATAATTGTCCATGGCTGAAGACTCGCCTCGGAAGATATAATCCTACACACCCAAGTATTTACTAATAAATAAAATACGAATTTTTTGGTAATATATGTGAGTACCTTTGTACATTTTCATTTTAGCCAACTGCAGAATAAGAACCACTGGACCATCGTGTCCTTCAGCAACATATTGTAAAAATTATTGAGCAAAATCTTCCCATTGTTGACTGTAGTATCTTCTTTATTGAAGTCCGATAGTTGTCATTTGGCAACGACAACACCTACGATGTCTGCATCAAAATATCAAAAGTGATGATCTCTATATCTATTTAAAAAATACAAATACTTTTTACACATACCGATCAATTCCTCGTCTTCTTTAAGATTTTCAAATATTGAACCATATGGTGCGAAGCTAAACCCATAATAGGGAATTTTTTGAGCTTCTATAGGTTTCACTTCAGTTTGCAACTTGAAATACAACCTACATGGATGAGTGCAAGGTGTGTATTTGTAATTATTGTTAGCGACGCTGAGAATGACAATTTCATAGCACAACCCCTCTTTTAAGGCTGACTCAAATTTTACAACGTGGCTACTCCACACTTTAGCCTGAATCTTGTCACCCTGGAAATTGTTGGATTTTCGTTAAAAAAAATGAATGAAAGATTGTTTTTTTTTTGAAAACAGATCAACATGCTCATATCTTAAAAAACGCAAGGGCATGAATTTATTTATAAATTTAAACCTTAGCATCGAGGAGGATCATGTCAATTTCTTTAATATCGGGTTTTTTTTTAAAACATTATTCAAGTATAATGTTCAAATCCTTAATTTCATATAATTTTTAAATGTATAATTTATATATTTTCATTATTTATTTAATATTTTATTACAATATTAAATTATTATTTTTAAAAGCTATTCAATCAATTTTAGCATTAACGTTTTTTTTTGAACGTGCATTAATGGTTGTTTAAAATAGGAAAAAATTTGAAATTTATGTAGTGATTGGAGAAACTTAATAATGAGTATGGAGAAACCTAATAATGATTGTTTTAATGGTTGTTTAAAATAGAAAAAAAATTGAAATTTGAATGACTTTTTTTAATATAGTTGTATTTTAATATATAAAAAGAAACGGCATATGAATGTCAATATTTTTTTCATTAATATATGTTTATTTTTTAAATTAATGAAATATTATTTTAATATTTTTGTTTTTTTGGTAATATTTGTAAAAACAAATCTGGATTTCATGCTATTTTTCGTTAATATCAGTTTTTTTTAAGACATTATTCAATTAAAATGTTCAAATTCTTAATTTCATATAATTGTTAAATGTATAATTTTTCATTATTTATTTATCATTTTAAAAAATTATGCAGTTATTATTTTCAAATCTTTATTTTCGTATTATTTAATTCAATGAGTGTTAGGCATTATTTTTGCAATGTTTTCAAAATTATGGTTATAAAAGAAAACTGAAAATTAAAATGTAATTAAATTAGACCACAATAATTAATGTGAGTTATGATTGAATGTTGTGTCAAAAAAGTAGATTGATTTTTTTTCTTGGAGGGAAAATGGATAACTTTGGAAGTGCCATGTGTCATAGGTTTCTAGAAGAAAACCTTATTTTCATGTATATATAAATATGATTACTCTGAATTCTAAGATTCCAAACGTAAAACTTAACATGTTATAAGCAGTAACAAAACAATAGAAATGAAAGAGTGAAAGACAGAATCCATCCAAGAAAAAGAGAATATTTGTCTTTATGGGTAGCCTTTTCCCATTGGAAGACCACATGCAAACTGCAACCAAGTGATGATGGTCCTGTAAAGGATGCTCACAATTAATGGTGGATCCATCACCCCAAAAATTTGAAATACAAAGCCATCCCCATCAAGTATTTCTGGTAATCAATTAATACTTCCCGATTATGGGATTTCCAACAAAATATCGTGGGCTTCCTGATAGACCTAAAAGGGTTGGGTTTTCTTCATATAGCAAAGGATTGGTACGTTTTGTGTCTCTTTCTGCATAATGGAAATTAAATTTGCCATCTCTGAGTACAATTTGGCGATGTCAAGTCAACATTTGTACTCTTAAAATTGTAATTTACTAATAAGCGAAAACGAAATTAACTTCGATCTCAAGGCTATTGAATTTAAGATAATATCAGTATTATGTTAACCTGATTTACAGGATAATGTTACCTATCATTACTGGGTCACTTGAAATTCATGTTCATGCCACTTATTATACCTATCATTTGATTATTTGAAGTTTTTCTTTTTATAAACTCATAGTTTTCTTAGGACGAGGGAGTGACTCTTGTCAGAATTGCCACTTTTTAATTTCGAAAATAGTATATAGTATAAGTTAAAATAGGATTTACAGTTTTTTTGGTGTAAGATAGGTGCTCTCCTTCGGGTGCAATTATGTTCGAGCCGGAAATATTCATATCATGATAGAGCTGACTCTCCTAGCGAAATTTTTTTTTCCATCTTAAAAACTCAAACTTAAAATCTTGATTAAGAGAAATTAAGAATATATGGTTGATTGGCCTGCTAAATATTAATGTTATAAAAATAAATAAGACATCTCACGATTTTTTTTACATTAGACATCTCATGATTTGATTTAACCTGAAGTGTCCATAATCTAAGACATCCCATGATTTCATTTAGGACTTACAAGACATGTTCAGATGTCAGTGGTAATTGGCCACTCACTGCATACCACGAGCTGGGCGCATGATATGTTTGAGTCTAACTGGCTTTTGGTTTCTCGGAAGAGCCTTCGTCCTAATTAGGCATGCAATGCAAGGTTTATTTAAATATGAAATATTTTTACAATCACTTTTTTTATACATCGAAAAATAATTTTACAATCACTTTTTGTTTTTGGTCAAAGAATTTTACAATTACTTTGAAAACAATTTAGTTTCAGAGGGTCCCAGGAGACCTTCTGAAGATCCCCTACCCAACAGACCTGATTTTGTGGGTCGCACGCTAAAATCTACTTGTAAGAGGCCCAGGTTTTGTTGCTTTCTAAAGGACCATTTTGTTAATTTGACAAAAAAATAATAAAAAGAGGAGCATATTGTTTCCAAAAAAAAAAACAATAAAATTAGAGCATGTTATTATATTATCAAGTAATGAAATTATAGGATTTACTCATCTACAATAAAAAGATTGGAACAATATTTCTATAGGTGTGGCAAAATGTCTAAGAGTGCGTATTTTTAAATGTTTCGTTTAGATAGATAAGAGAACAATTTCTTCTTGAAAAAAAAAATCAAACTGTTTTCTTAGAGTCACATAACACAGTTGTGCATTATCCATTAAAGAAACGGTTTTGTGTTACTGTTGTCTTTTATAGCGGCTTTTGCAGCTCTTTCAAACTACCACCATGGTTTTTTTTAGATGCTTTGCTGATTATGATGGTTAAAAACCGCTACAATCCGGGTATGGCTCTCTTGGTCGACTCCCTCTGTATGATCTATTGAACATTGTCGTTTTGCTAAAAAAACAGAGCTATCACTAATTTTCTAGCTAATTGAAAATTATTTAGAAGCAAAATAATGGTGTAATATACACCATGGTGTATGCTAGCTTGAGATAGCCTCTTCTGAAAGTGATATTATATTGGCCAACACTGCCCACTAATATTGATTGACATCTGGGACCAATATTAGGGATTGCCGTCAAGAGAGGGGATGCTATATGCTCTTAAGCCTGATCCATGGCTTTATTTATTTGCTTTAAAATGTCTCGTGGTTTCAAAGCCAGTTAGTTGCATATTTGCACTTAGTACTCTTTCAAGTCTAGCTCTTTTTCCTTTGTCATCTCATATATAGCAATTGATGCACTCTCTATTTTTTCTTTTTGGTCCACATCAAGACGTGGTTTGTAGGCTAAGCATTTATCCTATTGGCTATACCATATCACTTTCTTGTAATCTTGATATTGACGAATATTGAACACCCTCAAAATTAAAAAAGCAAATGCAAAATATCAAGATTTTAATTTGATATGATCATGCATTATCAGTAGTGGTCCTAGGACAAACACATGTTGCCATGTAATGTTATATAAGGGACATGGCAAAGGTTTTCAAATATCTTAAATCTGCGAGTATTGTTAGAGGTAAATAGGGAAGTTTGAGATGACTGGAATAACGGTACTATTTCTGTTTTGAAAAATTGGTAATGGTATAATTAGTTCATGATTTCGTAAGTGAGTTTAATTTCAGTCTTTCGGCGGAAAAGTGATGTTTAGTGACAATTAAAAAAATTACTAAACGTCATTTTCGCGCAAATAGACTAAAATCAAATTTTCTTACAAAATTCGGAACTAATTTGACTATTAACCCTTAAAAAAGTTGTTTATAGTAACTATTATTAAAAACAAGTTTAAAACTAAAATCTCAAAAATGTCTCACCGATGTTTTCTATACTTGTAACGTTGT
This sequence comes from Lotus japonicus, assembly GCF_012489685.1. NCBI lineage: Eukaryota > Viridiplantae > Streptophyta > Magnoliopsida > Fabales > Fabaceae > Lotus > Lotus japonicus. Next base: position 62,599,458 of record NC_080046.1, on the reverse strand, counting down.
AAAATATCTCATTCAATCATTTTTCCTTTTTCTTTTTCTTTTGATAAATAATTAAATAGATTTTAAAAAATATTTCTAATTAAAACCATTTTTAAACACGGAAAACTAAAACAAAAATCAAACAAGTTATGAGTTTTGTGCTCGTTTTTTTTTTGGTACATAGTTTTGTGCTCGTTTGATTGGTAAATGATATAATAGACTGAGTAATCAATTTAAATGCTTTATAAATACAAGTAACATTTTTTCAATTGGCTCACCAAATTTGAAAAATGTTTGATGTAAACATAAATCTTCTGTTTGAGAAAGAGGCCAAATCCATGTATAAGGTAAGAACATACAAGTTGTGAAGAAGTATATACTATACTGCACTCCTAACATTTTGTTTGCAAGTTTGATTTTGGAGGTGAGAGAAGGGAAAGATGCTAGCTTATGAGAAATACTCTCATTGTTTAACAGTTTTTTTTGGGGGGTTTTGGGGAATTTTTGAAATCTCTTAAACCCTCTTATTAATTAATCCAAAAGCTTAAGTTATTGGGTTATAAGGGTCACATCAATGACTTTATGGTATATTATAACACGTCATCTTGCGCAAGATCCTTTTAGAATTGAAGCGTGAATAAATACACATGCTCACCTACCATGTGCTTAAATTCCACTTTTTTAATTAGAAATTGAGAGGAGCAAGAATCGACGCTTTCTCCATATACAAATGTACGTAAGGAAGCGTACTACTTCATTCACTATAAGGTGGAGCCCCTTTGAACACTTTGCAACATTCCTTTCAGCATCATCTCATGGATGGGAGTCTTAATTCTATTATTCACCAGCATGAACTCTAGACTGTTAAGTCATAGAGACTCTGATACTAAGTCAAGCAAGTAATTAACCCAAAAGCTGAAGCTATTGGGTAAGAGTCACATTAATGGTTTTATATTATATTCTAACTCTAAGAAGGTCATCCTCTAGTTATTTTGTGGAGTTCCTCCAAATTGAAAGCTTTGGTGAATTTTGACTTTCCAAACAAGCGGAAAATGTACCCTCTCTTCCCTTGCCCTTTCCTTTTCCTTGAAGTCTCTTCCTCTCCCTCCCTTAAAAACTCTCTAATGATGTGGTCGACCATAGATGGTCGACCATGAGTATTTGTGTTGACATGACCGTAATGGGATGTTTTTGCGTCGGGATGATAAAGATAACTTGAGTGTCGAAATGTTTTTGCATGTACATCCTCACTGTGAATTTTCTATTCTCCATCGTGCTCTCAACACCTTTCATCACCGGCACCCCTACATTTGACAAGAGGCGCTTCCTACTCATTTTGTGGAAGAACACATCTCGATGGCCTTCTATCCAGGTGACATGATGGCCAACAAACAAATTTTACGGCATGTTGCTCAATATACTTATTCTTATGATCATGATGACTGATAAATATATTTTCTCGTACCAGAATACCAATCGAAAGGAAAGAAAAGACTTGTTCTGGTAACTCCAATCGAATCTCATGATGCAAGAATTGAAAACCAAGTTTTCCACTGCAATTTGGTGCAGTGAGAACGCATGCACTTGCATTGCAGCCAAACCCACTTGGTTCTTTGGTGGTAACTTGCTAGTGGCTATTACCATGTGATCAGTACGTTTGAGATAAATTCTTGTCAAGCATGCGTGCTTTGTGATAACCCCACCACACATATATATTCATGGTAGTACAAAACAACTAAATATGAAGTTTGCGTTTCGTGAATAAATTACCTAGAGGTGAAGAAAAAAAGCATGGAAAATGGATTCCAGAATCACATGCTGGTGCAAATGGGGTATATATAATGCATATTTACTAGTCCTGTTTTTAACTTTGGTTATTGGTGTGTCTAGCTATCAATTGAAATTTTGAATACCGATCGATGCAACAACTTCAGTGGATGGTTTACATGCAATGATCGTACGTATGATAGGAACTTTACGTCTTGTTTGTATATCAGTCTCTTTTTTTGCTCCCCACCAATTAAACGGAGCTACTTCCTTAAACAAGATTGTTGATTGTTACAGCGAGATTGTGATCAATAATAAGTGTCCAATAAAAAAGCATCTGCATCTGATACCCTTTTTAGAAAACTTCAGTGATAATGATTAGACTGATTTGAGTTTAATCACTAGGTGGTTGGTAAAGTGTTAATAATTGCTTGGGGAGACAGGAGAGCCCATGGACCGAGGAGTGATTTCGACGCCACATCTTAATCCAAAACCTTAAGGTATTAGATTTATGGGTCACATCTCTTATAAAGTCTTCTCCTCACTCAAACTTAACCAATGTGAGACTCCAACTCCGCACTTGAATTCTCAACAATAATATATAAAAATTATTAGGCTATTAATTAGTTGCTGACCGTCAATCGTTAATATCTTAGTAACTTCAAATTAGTGATGGTGTTGACGATCGCTAACATCTCAATGGTTATCATAAGATAATGAAGTTGTTGGTAATTTAAGTTTTTTTTTTTGTTTTTTACCACCTTACCAACAATTGTCCCAAACTTTTAAATAAGTGTTCGCAAAATGAGTTCTCCTCACTTTCTTCTTCATCCTCTATATGATTTTCATATGTTTTGCTTTTCTCATACGTTTTGGTAAAGTCGTAAAGAGACCTAAGTTTATGGAGCATAAAATAAAATGCAAAAGGTGGACTAAAAGTTCAGTTTCCATATAAGCTTTTTTCTAATTCATACTATAGGATTCTTAGAGCAACTCCAATGGGGGTTGCTTAACCTGATTGCTTAAAATAAGATGCGTTCCTTATTTTTTGCTTCCATTGGAGCTTGCTGAGGTGGCGTTGCTAACAGCTCAAAGCTAAGTGCTTAAGCTCCTTAACTTGCAGCCTGATTTAAAAAATTGTTTTCTCACTCATTCAGCAACAGGATTCCAGTTAAAATAAGAGGGAAAGAAATATCAGTGAAGATGCAGAAGCAAGAAACAGAGAAAATCCGGAAAATTCACAAACAGAAGTCAAAAAATCAGAATTTATTACGGACGAGAAGGGAGATGAGCACAAAATTAATTAAATTAAAATACAAATTGTTGAAAACCCCAAACAGAGGGAAAAAACAAAAAAAATTAGAAATTTATTACAATAGAGAAGGGGGAACAGCAAGGACGAAGATGTGGATATGAGCATTGACGGCCATGGTGTAACATCGACTCCGGCAACGGCGATGGCCTATTGCATGTCTCCGGTATGTTCTTTAAAGCCACAATCTCGAGATTGAACCTCCGATATGGGTGTGGGAAGCTCTGATCTGTTGCTGGAAGCGTTGATTTGAATCTCAGAGAAAGATGAGGGACATGAGACAGACGAGGGACGTGAACGATGGTGAAAAGAGACGAAGGTGTGAGGTTGAAGAGAGAAAGAGATGCTTGGATGGTCGGTGAGTTCTGCTAGGGATAGGAAATTGATTTGGGAGAATGAATAAAAAAGAGAGGCTAGGGTGGGGAAAAGAAATTGGGGTTGTGTCGTTTTGACACATTTTGGGTCGTTTGGCCATATTGCCCATATATCAGTTTTTTTAACTTTGATCACATTTAAAAAAAAAACTTTGATCACAAAATCAATGCCAATGGCCTATCAAAAAATCAATCCGTCCATTTAAGCATCACTTTGGTCTCAAAAAATTACAAGATCAATCACCAATCATTTTTATTATTGTTTCTATCTGATTTTTTTCATTAATATTTAAATTTAAATCATGCATAAAATCAATCAATATATATTAGAAAAGAAGAACTCTCATCAGGCTGATTTAGTAACGTGTCATTCTCACGTTAATTCTTAGTGACGTGTCATTCTCACGTTAATTCTCATAAAAAAATTCCACGTGTCATTCTCATAAAAAAAATACATTTTAAAATTGTAGATTTGATTAGGATTTAGGTTGTTTATTTCTTGATTTTATCTTAATTTATTTTTAATTTATTTGTATGGTATTTTTATTGAATTTTCGGATTTTTAATTAATTCAAGATTTTATAAGCTTTTATTGTGATTTGCTAGATTTTTAAATCTGAGAAACTTCTTCATAAAATATTAAAATTTTAAAAGATTTTCCCTAATTATCTAAGATTTACCTAGATTAAATAAAAAAAAATTTAATAAAAAAACGATAAAAATTAATTAATAAAAACTACCAAATCACAATAAAAACTCATAAAATCCTTAATTAAATAAAAGTCCGAAAATTCAATAATTCTCACGTTAATTCTTAGTGATGTGTCATTCTCACGTTAATTCTCATAAAAAAATTCCACGTATCATTCTCATAAAAAAAAATACATTTTAAAATTGTAGATTTGATTAGGATTTAGGTTGTTTATTTCTTGATTTTATCTTAATTTATTTTTAATTTATTTGTATGGTATTTTTATTGAATTTTCGGATTTTTAATTAATTCAAGATTTTATAAGCTTTTATTGTGATTTGCTAGATTTTTAAATCTAAGAAACTTCTTCATAAAATATTAAAATTTTAAAAGATTTTCCCTAATTATCTAAGATTTACCTAGATTAAATAAAAAAAATAAAAATTTAATAAAAAAACGATAAAAATTAATTAATAAAAACTACCAAATCACAATAAAAACTCATAAAATCCTTAATTAAATAAAAGTCCGAAAATTCAATAAAAATAACATAAAGTTTAATTAATACTCTAAAAATAAACTTTTTCTTCACCTAAAATTTATTTCCATAACAAATCTTGAAACCGATTTCTTAAAGGTAATTTTAAATCTGATAAACTTTTTTCATAAAATATTAAAATTTTAAAAGATTTGCCTTAATTATTTAAGATTTACTTAGATTACTCCTTACTAATATTGCAGCAGCCATCTCCTCCCCTATATGTCTCTACTGTGAACCGTTGGCATGGAGGAAAAATGAGGAAGATCACTCGAGTATGTAACTTGCTTCATGTGGTGCTGATAATTGTGTAAGTTGATAATTGTGTAAGTTTTTGACATAAATGTTGTTGAGTAATTAGATTAATTTCCTCATCCTCTTTTGATATATTTAATTTGTTCCAATGTCCCTTATCTGAATTTTGCAATTGAAACTAATTCATCTTCTGCCTTGGGTTTTTTTTCGAAAAGAAGGAGCTTGCGGTGTCTCCCTGTATGAGTCAAATCTCCATCTCGCGTTTCAAGGTATTCAGTTCTCTACTCTTTCTCTTCTTGCTTTGGATTATCATTATTGACTTGGGTTCTGATTTTCTGTTTTCATTTTATTTCTTTGTTCTTTCCTGAGTAGAAGGAAGAGAACCCTAACGAGAAGAAACTAGAGGAACCCAATAATTGACAATAGAAGAAAGAAGAATATAAGTTCGTGTGAGTGGTGAGTTTCTGATTCAGGTTCGATGTGAGAATTTTTTATAAGCTTTTCACCCTCTAGATTGTGATTACTTCATGGGTGAGATTAATGCTAGATTGTGGAGACCCCAAGTTACAGGTGCTCTGAGCTGCTTGCTGATTTTCCCTATGGCTTCAACTAAGATATTTGGTATCAAAGATCTCTTTTATGTTTAATCATTCATTATATTTCTTCTCAAGTTGGTTATGATGCGAACAAGAGAGAAACACTGGGCAGAGCACAAGTGTTGTTGAAGGAGAAGATCCAAGAAATGAGAGTAGATTTGAGACAATTGGAGGCTGGTGTGCTCACCCTAACAATGTTTGTATTGCTTGGAAATATGATCTAAAGAAGTAACATTTATTTACTCCAAGTACGCCTCTCTCGCTCTTTCATTTTTACAGTACACTTTACACACTAGATTCAGCTAAGTATTGATGTTTCTTTCGAGTTAATTTGCTAGCCGAGATAAGATGAGAACGCCAAATCCTTTCTTCAGTAGATTTCAGTTTCATTGACAGGTTGAACTTACATGTCATTGTTTATGCTTATTTTCTTATCAGTTTTTCTTTTCATTTGTGTATAAGATTTTTCTTCATTATTATGAGATAATTATGCTTCATTTCACATGTACAAAATCTTTTCTCTTTTCTCTATTTCATCATTATGTTTAAAGAATTAAAAGTTCATACGAGGGGAACGAGCATGAAAAATTTAATAGAGAAATAAGTTTTGATATAATTTCTATATTATACAACACATAATATCATGTTTTTATTTTTGGGCAACTCTCAATTTGATGATATTTTTTTGTGTGTGGAGATTAGAAAACATTAGTACATATATAATTTTTATTTATTTATGTTTAAAGAATTAAAAGTTCATACGAGGGGAACGAGCATAGAGAAATAAGTCTTGATAAAATTTCTATGCAACATCTGAAAGCCAAAACAAGTCTTAATGATAGTTATATGCTTATACAAAGCACTAGAATTGAGCGTCTGAATTTATATTCTTTAAATATCTACATCTTTATTATGATTGTTCTTGCATTCTTAGTATCTTAAATTTTTTATAATTTAAAATATTGATCGATGTTTCAAATACAATAGACAAATTCCCCGTGCAACGCGCTGGTAAAAAACACTAGTATAAATATATGAGGTATAGTGGAGCCCAACTAAAAGTAAAATAAGCAACTGCCACTTGAGCGAATTGTGCATGGGTTGCTTATGAGTTGCTTAAATCCTATGTGGCAGTCTGGACCTACCAGAATAGTGTTTAAGCAACTCAACTAGCAACCATGCATTGGAGATGCTCTTATTTTGCGGACATTACAAATGAAAAGGACTTAGACCATTTGGGTTTCAGAAATATATCCATTTGGGAATTGGGAACAAGGAGTTTGGGCCATCAAATAAGCCACCCAAGATCAGAAGTAATATCCAAACAAAAAAGGTCTTCGACCAAAAACAAAAAGAGGATGGACACTCAATAGTCAATATCCATACAAGAAAGTTTGGTAGGTCTTTCACTCTTTCCTCACCTTGCCACCAAAAAGTAGCTACAAAAACTATCACTAGCTACTCAGAAATCTAGTTCTTTTTTTTCTCTACTTTTAAATTTATCCATAATAACTTTAATTCTTGAACAAAGATCCATTTCTATTTTTTTATTTCATCTAGATGATCCATTATTTCAGGTTGAGCCAACATAATAAAGTATGTCAGGTTGGACCTTTTTGGCAGGCTAGGGTTAGTATCGATGCGGCCCAAATGAGGCCCTTGCCTTCAATTTCATAATAATGTTTTTTTATTTATGTCCTATTATGTTAATATTTCTTTTTAGGTGTAGGTATTAGGTAAGAGTATTTTATTTTCCTTATATAATAAACATAAAATATAAAATACAGATTGATTCACGGGATATGTCGTATAATATGAACACTGTCAAGTACCGTAATACGGCACTGGGAGCGGGCCCGCTGTCTCAGAACCCAAAAAAAGCCTGTACTTATTTATACTATATCAAATAAATTATTATTATTGTGAGCATATAATATAATAATTAAATAACATCGAACTTATCTTCCTATATACAAAAAAAAAAAAAAAACATTGAACAACACTCTTTTCAACAACTAAAAAAATCCTCTGTCCACACTGCAGATCGGAAGAAACTAGTTACTTTTGTGAAATATCAATTAAAATTTGCACACCAAACTTTATTTTTCTTACATGTATCATCCACACGAGACAATTTTTATCAAATTAGAAATATTCTCATCATGTTGAAGTTAACTCTCTCAGCAAACATTTTTTTCTTCCATAAAACTCTAACCTAAAATACTATTTAAGTTAAATTAAACATGTATTATTTGAATCAATATGTTGTATCAAACTTTAATTTAATAAAGTGATTTTAACCTAAACTAAACAGCAAAAAGAGGATAGTACAGTATTGCTAAGAATCTTAGATAAAAGGACACTCTCACTCGCTTACTCCCTCTGTCTTCAAAAAAAGCAGAGTGTGTAGTAAGAGAGAATATTTCTGATGGCTCGGAGCTCCACAAGAATGAAATGGGTGGTATCCATGTTCGTGCCTCTAATCCTTCTCCATTTGGTCCTTGCAGCTCCAGAAGAAGATGGTAATGTCCCTCTTCTTCTTCTTCTTCAATCAATCTATGCTCTTTCTTCTGCTTTATTTGCTTAATTAATTACACTGAGGATGTTTAGTACTGTTTTAATCTCTAGCTTTCCTCTTGTTTTGCTTGTTGAGATCTGACATCGCTATTGCTGGTTTTGCATTTGTTACTTGATGTATGTGCATCATTTTGTGTACTGTTCTATGATTTAGATGAAAATGCCATTAATTGGTAATGGTTTTCTGGGTGCGAGTTGGGAGCAGTTTTGGGTTTTGTTTTAACTGGATTACTCTGCTACTGTTTTTAAATGCTGGAGCTGAACTTAAAGTATATAATCCAATTAGAGAAAGAAGAGAGTGATTTTGTTTGGTTCTAACTATTTGATATGGTCCTTTCTTGATTCTGTGAGGCTTGAACATGGTTATAGTGGTTCTGTTTTACCTTGTTTAGAGTAAGTATAGTTAAAAAAATTGAATTTGTTTGATGTTTTCTACTTCTAGATTATTTTCAACACAAGAAAGTGAAGAAACCCACCTTCCTCTTGCTATGAGCAATTTTTAATCACAAGAAACCCACCTTCCTCTAGATGAATTTGTTTGATGTTTTTTAATTCTAGTTTCTGGAAGTGAATGCATCAAGTTGAGGAAAGAAATATTCAAATATAAAACTTTAGTGAGCTACTTTTTAGTCCTAGTGTCCTACTCTTTAAATGGTTTCTGATTTGGGCATTTTAGTTTTTCATATGATCCTTAAAGTTGTGATCCTAATTTATGTATAGTTAGCAATAGAATGTGGCTTTATAAAATTGGTTACACTAGTTTAGTGAGAATACTTAAATGCACTGATTATTTGGTCTTGAAATAGAATCAGGCAACCAACCTTCTTTGAATTACAATAATTGACTGTGTATGACCAAATTCCCTCCCTGTCCTGGTTGAATCAGATCTTTTTTTGGGTACAAGCCTGTAAATGAATGCCCCGCAAAACATCTCCATCCTGCAAATTTTTTATGGGCAAAATCAATTTATTAAAGATTGAAAGCAATGGGTTCTCAAACCCACAACCACAAGACAAAGACAATCCAAAGTATATACTAACCATGCATTTCCTCCACATATAATAGCTAACCATCTCTAGGGAAAACCTGCCCCAAAGTGACCACATTGTGCACATCTTCTAGCATTTAAGACTAGAAAGCAACAATATTGTAAATAAAAGGTAAGTACCAATAACTATACCCTATAAAATGTAGATCAAAATAGTCTTGATTTTTCTTCATAGGATGATCATGGTTGGAGAAGAAAATCATAACCAACCTAGAGATAGATGAAAGAAGGCTAGGGAAGTGAGTAAGCACATGGGTCCCATGTATAAGACCTTTGCAATTTTTGTTTTTCTAGGGATGCTAAATGACCTTATTGACACAGTGTTCCCGCCACTCAACACAAGCTTTTTCTTGTTTTCCCTCTAATCTAGAACAAAAGTGTAAGGACCTTTCCGTAAAGGACGCAAGCACCGTCTTAACGCTTTTCCCATTATTGTCGTTTAGGTCACTATCCTCCATTTGATAATTAAAAAAAAGCAGAGTAAAAAAAAAAGTACTAGTAATTTTTTCCTAGCTAGTTCAACTTTAGTCAAAGTGAAATGATAGGACCCACGCGCTCCACGCGGCTTCTGAGTCATAGGGTAATGGACCATAGACCTCAATTTGTTTCCTATCACCATCATGTTTTGTCGTTTTGGTCATTGGAAATTCTTCCTTCAAATCATCATTCCCATCCTGCTTGCATTGGCTTCTTGTGATAGCATAGCACATTATTTTGTTGCAATTCTTTTGGTTACTAGTGCTTCTGTCACTGTTGCTGTGTTGCTTCACAAGTTGGCACATGTTGGATATATTGTTGTTTGTTCCAACGTGGGCTTTCTCATTCTTGAGGCCCATTTTTGGATAAGATAATCCAAATTAATTTGGATAACATTGGAGAGAATGGTGAAGGTGGGTGCATTCACTTTGTATAAGACAATGCAGATATTTGCTACGTTCTAGCTCCACATAAATGTTGATTGCCATGATGTTTGGTTCAAATTGCGTATGGGTTAGGGTGGACCGAGCCCTTAGATTTTGCTGGCCCTCTTAAATGTTGAAATACCTTGAAAGCAAAATGTGGCCACGCAACTCATCACAATGGCTTTATTATCATCATCATAAAATTAATGCTATTCATTTTATGCTTGAGGCTTTTATGTTGAATGATGTTACTGGCATGAATTGGTAGTAGTTGCTATGGAGTAATTGCATTTTTGTATCCCTTAAATGATCTCCCAATTTTGATCAAGTTAATCAAGTTCCTTTACATTTAAAATGAAGCAAATTTGGTCCTCTCTAAACTTTCATGTGCATGAAATTATTAAATCTTCAACTTTTTCAAATATTTTAGGGTTTATGAATAATTTGATGTGTTATATAATTATAGAAGCTAAAAAAAGTAGTGAAATTTTGTAATTTTGAAGGATTTTAAAAGATGAGATTAGGATTTAAGAGTGTGGAAATTGGAATATATAATTTTTAACTAAAATTTTATATTTTTATTGGCGGATTTTGATGGAAATATAACTGTGACTGAATCCTAAATTTAAAATAGTCAGCACCCGAATTGTGACCCTGGATGGTTCATACCAAAAAAAATAAATGCAATTTCTGAAGATTTTTCTTTAAAATGGGAATTTGAGAGTTTTAAGTAGTATAATTATGATAGAGGCACTTGATTTGCAGATTAAAAAATTGAGGGAGTAAAATTGCTCAGAAGTTTATGAGAGGACTAAGATTAACCATAATCAAAATTAGAAGAGTAAAATTGCCATTAAGCCTATGTATTATCTAAACTAAGAAAAAGTGATTGATATGATGAAATGCTTTTACAGGGCTAGTACCAAATGGAGACTTTGAGGCATCCCCATCAAACGGGTTTCCAAGTGAGGCAACAATAATAGAGGGTCCCAGTGAAGTACCAAGCTGGAAATCAAACGGCACCGTTGAGCTAGTAGAGTCAGGGCAAAAGCAAGGTGGTATGATCCTCATCGTACCACAAGGTAGACACGCAATAAGGCTAGGCAACGACGCTGAGATCAGCCAGGAAATAACGGTGGAGAAGGGCTCAATCTACTCAATCACGTTTTGTGCGGCTCGCACGTGCGCTCAGTTGGAATCCATCAACGTGTCCGTGCCACCTGCATCGCAGACCATAGACCTGCAGACACTGTATAACGTGCAAGGGTGGAACCCTTATGCTGTCGCTTTCAATGCAGATGAGGACAATGTTAGGTTGGTTTTTAAGAACCCTGGTATGGAGGATGACCCCACTTGTGGCCCCATTCTTGACAACATTGCTATCAAGAAGCTTTTCACTCCTGATAAACCCAAAGGTAGTAACAACTTTACTTACCCATGCTGCATTTATATTTTATTTTTCATACAACTTGCACAATTTTATACTATGTGACCATGTACATATTGTAGATAGTTTGGCTAGTTGATCATTTAGTCATTTAGTTGAAGGTTCAAGTTCGATCATAAGTAGTGTACTGGAGAAATATTTGTTGAAAGAGATCTATCTGAGAACCTCGAGGAAATTAGTGATGAGCTGCTTATTGTGAGATACCTTGGTCGACAAAGTTAAAAACATTTGTATTGTCATCAAAAAATTGATTATATTCTATCATAATCGATTATTGATTTGATTATGAGTTCCTCAATGAAGAACCAGACACATGCTCACTTCTCATCGGAATTGCTTTTGACTTTAGAATCAAATATGTAAAAGGATATTTTAAACATGCTCTTAATCTTTTTTGTGTTGAGATTTGCAGACAATGCAGTAATCAATGGTGATTTTGAAGAAGGTCCATGGATGTTCAAGAATACTTCAATGGGTGTTTTGCTTCCCACAAACTTGGACGAGGAAACTTCCTCGATGCCCGGTTGGATAGTCGAATCCAACCGAGCCATCCGCTACATTGATTCCGATCATTATGCTGTTCCACAAGGAAAGAGAGCAATTGAGTTGCTCTCAGGAAAAGAAGGCATCATCTCCCAAATGGTTGAAACTTCACCAGACAAGCTATACAGCTTGACCTTTTCATTAGGCCATGCTGATGACAAGTGCAAGGAGCCTCTTGCTGTCATGGCCTTTGCTGGTGACCAAGCTCAAAACATTCACTATACTCCAAACTCCAATTCTACCTTCCAAACTGCTAACCTCAATTTCACTGCCAAGGCTGACAGAACTAGAATTGCTTTCTACAGTGTGTACTACAACACCAGAAGTGATGATATGAGCTCTTTGTGTGGGCCTGTGGTAGATGATGTGAGGGTCTGGTTTTCTATGTCCAACAGGCTTGGTGGGTTGGGCTTTGTAAGGCTTGGGCTTGGGGTTTTGGGTTTAGTTTGGCTTCTTCTTTAAATGGTTTATTTATTAGTTTTGCTTTATTTTAATGTTTCTGTGCTTAATAGGTTCTTGTGAATTGGGGGTGTAGGTGAAGTCACATTCTCCAAATCTGTTGTATGTGAACTGGCATTAAGTTTATAGTTTATGCTATGAAAAATGAGAATGTTTTGTCTTGGCTGTGTCATTCTTCCCGGTAAAGAGTACACTCTTTTCTTATTTCCTAGTTTGTGGCACACAATGAGACTAAAAGTATGGGTATGTTTGGATCTCTCTTGGCACACATGTTAGCCATCGCTTAGAGGAAAGTGATAAACATAACTCTTGTTATAAATTGGGATGAATATTATTTTACGTCAATTTAATTAGTATTTAAGCACACACTAAAAGAATCTAAAGTATACGCACTTTTAAGATTGAAATGGTCCATTCAAACTTCTAAATGAATTTAACCTTAGGTGTGATGTATGATATAATACATGGAATGTTGGTTGATGTGAATCACAAATGTCGTTATCGGTGGAACGAGATCTCTACCATGTCTTACTATATTGATGTAATAATAGATAAGACTCAAAACAAAGTCGCAAGGCAAGACCCAACAAAAAAGATGGCAGCCTCCACAAAACAAGCAACCAAGGCAAACACCCACCAAGAAGAGAAAAGGAAATCTAAAGTGTGAAATACGAACAACAGTAATAAAATAAAATTTTACACTTAATTGTAATTTTTTGGCTATAGAAATCAACATTTAGTAGTATTTTTTTTTTCTTCATCAACACTTAGTAGTATTAAGTGCATTAAAAAATATATTAATAATTTAAACTTAAATATTAAAATTACTTTGACATTAATTATGAATATTAACTAGGCACAGGCTACGGTACAATAGCCATAATGTCATGTATTGGTGCATGATAGCTTTCCCACCATTGATATAATAATAAAATATTGGACGGTTGAGATTGGAAGAATGAATTGACTACACTACCCTTTCTGCACTCTCTCCTCTTTGGTGGTTCCACTAACTTATCGAATAATGTTGAGCTCAGAATAATCAACAAAAAATCTGCCCTTTTCTCTTAGAAATTCAACTAATCTGTTTTTTTTTCATAGGCAAAGTAATTATATTAAAGGGTCCCAATATACAAGAGTAAGAAACAACACAGAAACAAGAAATCAAAACTGGAAAAAACACTAAACTCCTCCAAAAGCAAGCCTCACAAGTAGAGAAAAAATAACAGCCCAATTATATATTTTCATAACAGAACATAAATAATGAATAAAATATTTTTATTTTTATTTTTATGAAATAATATTGAATATTAAAATGATATAATGATCGGTCCAATAAATAAAAAAGCATCGGGGGCAAAGGGAGAAAAATTTTCTGACGATATAATAACTTTTATTTATTAAATTTAATTTATTAATTGCTCTTTACAAATTTTAAATGTGATCGTTGCGAGCAATAGAGACAACAATATTTTAACATGGGTAGTGACAAATGCAATCAGTGCCTTCACATTTTCCGTATGCAGCAGATCCAATCTCATGCTTGCAAGCTGAGTCACATGCACTTTGTTGCACACACTGAAATTGAGGTGCTCTAACCGTACAGTCCCCTGCTTCAATCATCCGCACTTGATTTCCTACCCATAATAATTAATATATTCAGTCAATTACATACTTCATGAATCAAAGAACAAAAATTAATGAAAATTCATCATGCAACAAAATATCTTCAATTTGGGAAATGAATTTTTTATTAATAGAAGTGTTACAAATGATATGACAGTGAAGCATTAGAAAAATGAGAGTGAGGGGGAGGAGGAGAAGGAGGGGAGAGAGAGAGAGAGAGAGACGTGAAAAGGAATGCATACCCATATCAATGGAGAGAACCAAAACCAAGATTGAAAAATAAAAAAGAATTTTCATTGTGTCTTATATTTTGAGAACAATGTTCACCTTTTGCAAGTGATATTGCAAGGAGCCCCGTCACTTTTATATGCACTCAAGCAAGTAACGTCTTATGCATTTACTAAAATTAAACATTTAAACCTATATTTATCCAGATATAATTAATAAATTTTTTAAAAAAATTCATTTAATAATAACCTAATATATATTTGATATTACTAAATAATGTTTCAATTATTAAAATTTAAATTATAAAAAATAATTTAATAAAAATATAACATATTTAATAAAAAACATTTTAGAAAAAAATCCATTAATGGTTACATGGACTAAAAAATAAAAATTAATATTTTTGAGAAAGAAATTCTTAGATCACATTGGAAAGAAATAAATAAAAATTAATATTATTAAGTACTTTACTTATTAAAATCTTAATATTAATTTTTTTGACTTTGAACTTAATCATAACAATAAATTGGACAAGAATTATCATAAAATAATGAAATAACAAAAATATATTAACTTAATTAGTTATATAAAATAATATCAATTATTAATATGATATATTGAAGATAATAATTTATCCTATTTTTTTAGGAAAATATAAAAATTATATATTTTCTATAAAAAATAATTTTACTTTTAAATTTTGTAATACTGTTTTCATAATACTTGTTCTCTATCTTCAAAATTTCTTAACCCCTTAAATATTTTTAATAATCTTTACATAATCTAATATATATATATATATACATATATATTTTGACTTGAAAAAGTATTAAAGACTACACTTAATATACTAATACATAAATATTGTAAAGAAATATAATAAGATATTTATAAAAGTAAAAATTATATAGATAAATTTGACATGAACAAGAATTAACTACTATTTAATGTTATAATATATAAATATTTTAAAGAAATATAAATATATAATATAAGTAGAATTCACTTAAATATGTATTAAATGTGGTATTTAATATACTGACATATAAATATTCTAAAGAAATAGCATAAAATAGTAAATATATGTAAGTAAAATTGACTTGAATATTTAATATACTAATATATAAATATTGTAAAAAATATAATCAAATATGCTACAGTAATGTATATTTTTATATATAGGTAAAAATCACTTGAAAATTATTCAATAGGATAAAATTATTAATTAATTTTTTATTAATGATCGTTATATATTAAATCTTATAATAATTATTGGAGACCTTTTCACATAAAAATAGAACTCCATTTCATAATTTTTTGAATCCAAAAAGTCCAATATAATTATATTAGTTTTCAATTAAATAACTATTTTGATGTATTCCCGGTTAATTTAACACTTCATTAATGATTATCAAAGGACAATACATCAACACTCAGAAAAGGGAACAAAACAAGCGGAAATTTGGCAACCCAAAACTTATGTCTTTCGTTCAAGAGAGTCAACAACAACATTAAACTAGCGTCTCACATGAACTACCAAACACTAAAGACAAACTAAAACAATCCTGCAGTGGCGATTTAGGCAATGAATTTCAAAAACGACACTCTAAACATCTGATTCATTTGTTGCACAAAATGACATTAACCAATTATTTGGGTAAGTATTACATTAACGATTTATATCATTATTTCTAACATGTCCCCTCATGCAAGAACATATTTGGGCCTTGAAGCGTTGACAATGCACGTATGCACCTACCATGTGTTGAAATTTTCACTTCTTATTAGAAGAATTACGGGTGACAATGATCGATCTATAGACCACTTAATTACAGAGACTTTGATACCATGTCAAACAATCAATTATCCAAAAAGTTGAAGCTTTTGGACAAGAGCCACATGACTAAGTTTATATTTTTATTTATATCAATTACCATATCATGTGAGTGAGTTATGACCCTTCATTACTTTTAATGAAATCTGACGATTCATATTATTTCCCACATGAATTTTCCCTTTCTAAAAAATAAAAGAGTTGCCAACTCGATGGACTTGCGTTCGCAAAGGTGGAGATGACGCACGTTCATGGTTGTAGAAAGGTGCATGTGTTGCGACATCGTTCGCGGAGGGAGACTTGCCGGTGACGGAGGCAGAGGTCAGAGGGCGTTCATGGTCTTAGCAGGGGAAGCTTGCTAGTGATAGAGGCAGAGGTGGAGCGGCGGTCGAAAGGTGTTCGTGGGAGGGTGATGCCAAGTACTGTTATGATCTTTGACAGGGGACAACATGAAAGGAAGACTTTCATGAAAAAACAATGAAGGATCTTGCATGACATGGTCATGGGAGATGAACACATGAGATGATCTATATTTGTACCTTAATAACCTATACAATCATGTTTTTTTCACGCTCCATTTTAATCTACACCAAGAGAAATATAAGAAGAAAAGTGAGAGAATTAAGATACAAGGCTTTTTTGCATTTTTGGTCCCCCAACTATGGTCATTTTGCGAAAACTGTCCCCCAACTAAAGAATTAGCAAAAAACATCCCTGAAATTTACACCCAGTTGCAAAAGTGGTATACCGTCCAATTCCGTCCAAAAATTAACGCAATATTCCGTTAAAATTTAATTAAAAAATAAGAAAAAAAACTTGTAATTTAAAAAAATAATATTTTAATTAAAAGTTAACTTATATTTATTTTCTAACCCCTCAATAATTTTTTTTCCAACCCATAACTCTTCATTTATTATTTTCCTCCCCCAACCAAAGTGCAATTATTAATTTTTTATTTAACACAAAAATTATTATCTTTAAATAGAATATTATTAAAGAAGGCCACATCATCAAAATGTTAAATTTTGGATGGAAAACTGACGGAAAATCAAAAGTGCAACTCGGTGTAAACTTCAGGATGTTTTTTGCTAATTCTTTAGCTGGGGACGGTTTTCGCCGAATGGTCAGAGTTGGGGGACCAAAAGTGCAAAAAAGCTAAGATATAATTATAACTCTAAAATACAAAATTACTACTAATTAATTGTGAATTATATAAAAGGAAGTGATCTGAGAAATCAGAAGACCGCGGAGAGAGAAATAGCAGAAAAGAGTGCGGGGGAAATTTCTTCGAGAGAGAGAGACTTTCCTCTCTTCTCAATGGAAGGCGCCGAACAGGGTCCACCTTCCGCCACCGCCGTGGACCCCACTGCCTCCGCCGGTGACCCCACCGCCTCGTCTCCTCCGCTCGGTGATCCCGTTACTGGTCCCGATCCTGCTACTGCCCTGGACGATGTTGATGAACCGGAAATTCATGTCCTGATTTCAGACGATGATCACGAATCTCCCGATCACGATCACGATCAAGAGGTTGACCACCATGAGGAAGACCATGACCGTGATCACGCGGCTGAGACCGGTCTTTCCTTGGATGATCTCAAGCTCAAGATCATTAGACAGGCAAGTCCTCTTCTTCCTATCAACAATTGGCGTTCGGTGATACTGTCTTATGGAGTTGCAGGGTTCAAAAGAGTCATAGAAATTGAGTGAAAATGGTTTTATGATTATCACTTGTTGCTTTTAGGAAATAGAAACTGTAATTTGACATGTTTCACCTAAAACCCTAGAACTTGTGTATAATTTGTTAGCTAGGGTTTGCTGTTTAGGTATTTTTCTCTGCTTCTACTAGTTTTGCTTCGATTTGTTTGCTGATTTATTGACATCTAAGTAATTGGTTGATTTCATTTCTGGACATACCTTAGTGAATTGTATATGTTGAATTTGCAGGTGGAGTATTATTTCAGTGATGAAAACCT
This sequence comes from Lotus japonicus, assembly GCF_012489685.1. NCBI lineage: Eukaryota > Viridiplantae > Streptophyta > Magnoliopsida > Fabales > Fabaceae > Lotus > Lotus japonicus. The sequence continues at coordinate 62,581,309 of NC_080046.1, read as the reverse complement.
ACCCAATGATAAGTATCTGTTGGGTTTTCTCAAGAAGAATAGGGAAGGGTTTGGTAAGTGATATATACTTTTAGGATCTTGGTTTAGTTTAATTTTAAGTTATTTGTTGCCTGAATTGTTTACATGTATTGTCCATTGTGCTGTTACTGTCTTAGTCAATCCATTTTGGAGTTTTTCAAGGTCGAAATGTAATTTGTTAGTTGCTATTTGCTAATAAGAATATGGTAGTATGAAAATATGGAAAGTAAGTGTTGGATCTTGTTCTTTCTAGAGTGCTCTGACTTTGAATCTGCTTAGTACTGAGAACAAAGTTGAATTGCTTGCATGTTAGTGACAGATTACGTCTAACTACTATTTGACGTATGAGTTCTTCAATTATACCTCTGGGGGATAAAGTTATGAGTATGACCATATTTGTCCTCTTTCTATACATGAGAAAAAAAAAGCACATTTGTCTCCGCTATTGGGCTTATTTCTGCAATAGACTCTTCAGTCCAAAAGTGAGCAAGAAACAGAAACATCCACTTCTTACACTGCATGCTTATCTGAATAAGATAAAAATTAAAAACATAAAATGCATGCAGAACTACAAAGTACGCTCATTGCTTAGAAAATGATTTAAATTAAAGAAGTTACAATTCTCATTCGCGAAAATTTCATTAAGGTCTTCAAGTAATGAAGTAATGGATCAAAGATTATTCTACAGAAAGCACTACATGATTAATATTATTTTATTTTAAGTATATCATCATTGTTTACATTACATCTGGTTTAGTATATCTACAGATAGTCTACTGCGACGATTGGTGCGCCTTTTAACTCAATTCATCAATCTCCTTTTCTATCATCCACTTTTACAGATATCATTTTGATAAACATTAGCAAATGGAGAAAAAACAGAATCCTCTGCTGTCTGTCTTTATTTAAAATTTTAATTATTATAAGTTAGCTAATTCTAGCTCCATAATGTATGTATGTATCCTACATTTAATTCCTATCTACCCTGTCCATGCAGTTCCTACATCAGTAATTGCTTCTTTTAGAAAAATGAAGAGGCTCACTCGAGACCATTCAATTATTGTTGCTGCGCTGAAGGAGTCTTCACTGCTTGTATGATTCTTCCTTCCTTGTTTTTGTCAACATGTGCTGTATTGCAATCCTCTACTTCAATTCTAATGCATCATTTCTCTCCTCGGGCCTGCAGGTTGTTAGTGGTGATGGCAGAAGGGTTAAGCGGCTCAATCCACTTCGTTTCAACGAAACTAGAGATCATAAGGTATTTACTTCAAGGAGCATGCTATTTCCTTTTAAGTTCCGCTCTGTGTTATTCTGTGTCTTATTTTTGGATTCTAGTTATATACTGTTTTGGTAGAGAATTTGCCCGAGAACCGTTCAAAGGAGAACATTCAGCAAATATTCCGTGAAGCTGGAAAGTATGATCTCTTTCTTAACTTAGTCTTTTGTTTCCAGTCTCATGAAGATTTTATAATGCATTTGTCTTCCCAAATTCTGATTATGTTAAAATGTCTTCTAATATGCAGTATAAAAAGGATAACCATTCATGACCCGCATTCTACTGCAGAGTCTGCAAAACATATCAAGCGAGAACAGTTTATTAGTAGTAAGGTATAGAACCATCTTATGTTCACATCTAACCTTAAACATGGACCATTGTTATTTTTTCATTGCATTGTTGCTTGTATTAGAACTTCCATTTTGAAGATTTGAGTTGTTGAAGCAATGCATTGGATCATGGATGCATTTTTATATATCTTTTTCTTTTTTAAACTCTTGTTTCTCCTTATTCCTTAATATGTATATTGCTACATGTTTAGTTGATTTCGAGGTCCAGCTAAGGTACGAAGTAAAAAATGCATTCTCACATGATGCATATTAGGCTGCAATGATTGCTGCATCTCTCAGGCCCTACCCCCGCCTTTGAAATTTACTCAATTGCTGTACTTGTCAATGTTATAAATCATCAGTCTCACTTTGTTGGTTACTTTGAAAACTTTCTGTAGGCTTGATTTGATTTTTTGGGGCAGAATCAAACAAAGTTCATAAATTTATAATTCCAGTGTTGAGAAGTCCCACATTGACTAGAAATAAGTGTTTATAAAGGGTAGAACAATCCTCACCTCTAATATAGCTTTTAGGATAGAGTTAGGTGTAACCCTGATTCTAAGATGGTATCAGAGCCTATCCTAGTTCTGTTTACTGGATACCACCCTTATATGAACCACCCACAAATGTTAATTTCTGTGAATTATACGCTCCAGCTGCCTAGCCCTGGGCGTAAGGGGTGTGTCTTGAGAAGTCTCACATTTATTAGAGATATGGCCAAATAAGTGTTTATAAAGTGTAGAACAATCCCACTTCTAAGTTAGCTTTTGGGGTATACTTAGGCCTAACCCAATTTCTTATACAATCCTAACCAAGTAAATGTCTGCCTTGTCACAACTCATTCATGTACTCGCTTTTGCCTGTTTTGAGATTGGATGTAAATAAAAGAAGACGTTGCTGCAGCTTGAGCTTTATTTCCAGATTGTCGTTTATCTTCCTTCTTGATTTAGTTATATAAAGTTTTGTTTTTCACTTCCTATCGTAAGTTTGTAAGTAAGATCAATGGTACTGGCACATGAGCGGGAATACATACTGATGAAACTTTCACTTTGTCATTAGTTGCTTAAAACATTCAAGAACTACTATTCTTGGGTTACTTTTTCCGCTTTTGTGAATCTCATTTAAAATTGCCTTAGATAGATATAGGATAACCATCTTCTGCTCTTTCTTGAACTACCCATAAGATGGTATATCAGCCTTTGGGTGTTAGATTATTCCTGCTATATTCTTCTCTGCCTTTGGTGCTTTTATTTTCTTATTTAAATGTTGTTTTTACTTATGCTGTCGGTCTATTTTACTTGTGCAGTTACATGCTCTTGTGGAATATGAGACTATTGAGGCTGCTGAGAAAGCTGTGAGTTTCAGTCAATACATTTTCTTATTATCATTGAGCCTTTATTGCCTAGATCAGAAACTTAGTCTCTACCGTTCCAATGCTGGGTTAGGTGGTTATGTTCAATGATGAACAAGACTGGAGAAATGGCATGCATGTTAAACTTCTCAAGCAAATGGTTAGTTGAAAGTCTCTTCTTTGTTGGACTAACTGACAGTTAAAGGTGTTGATGATGTTTTTATGATTTAGGGTAAATATGGACACAAAAAACAAGTTTGGAAGGGATCTAATTCTGAGAAGAATAGCTCAGGCCATGTATCTGAACAAACTGGAGATGAGGAGAATCATGGCTCAAATGAGCATCATGAAGATACTCCTGAGGAAGAGGTGTGTGTTGCATTTGTTTTTCACCCTTGCAGTATACTATGTGTATTTGAAATGCCTTAAATCATATCCCCATGGCTGCTGTCCTTCTCTTTCATTAATGCAGAACACTGTCTTTTGTGCGACAAAGTGATTCAGTATTAATCTAGTTACATATGTCTTTGTTGCTTACCTTTCATTACAGGATGGGGATCATTTGTCAAAGGATAAAGGTGGGCAGCGGTATAGAAATCAAGGAAGATCAAGAAAACATAAATATCGTGCCGTAAATGGAATGGGTATATTTTATCTATATAGTTGGCTACTCCAATTGATTATATTATTATTATTGTTTTTATTTTGAATCCGCCCTCTTCAATAACCTGTTGCATTGATCCAGGCCATGGATGTGCATCATCTACTCATGCTGCCGAAGCATCGAAGCCGCCCCCAGGACCCAAAATGCCAGATGGAACACGGGGCTTTGCAATGGGACGAGGTCGGCCTCCTGTCCCCGCTTCAAATTAGCAAGACTTAAAGCACACAACAGATTGTATTCAACAATATTTGAAGTTGTTTTAGTGATGTAAACTTGGGTCCCTACCCAACATGTGTCTGTTTTGAGTCAACTTTCAAGGGTTTGCTGGTCTGTTTTTATGTTTCATTCACGTGTGAAAGCAAGGGTTGGTGGTGGAGCACAAGGGCACAGCCATTTTCAGATTATCAGGCTGGGAAAGAAACTATTTTTGTTGTGGGTAATCCTCACCATACGAGGACTCTGTAAAGTAAAAAAAAAATCTGAATGTTATATCTGTTAATGGCGATGTAAGTTATGTGTCTGATGGATTGAACTTTCTAGGTTGATAAACTTTAATGGCCACCCCTGTCGCTTATTAATCATCTCTAAAGTTGAATTCTACCCATAACGAAAAAGGCAAATAAATAAAAACCCCTTTCATCCTCTTGAACACAGGTTAATACATTAGAATTAACGTGTATTTATATTGGTTTAGTAAGTAGGGGAATACTAAGACTACCAAGAAGATTTACCGTTCCATTTTCAGACGTCACTTGATGAGTATTGAGTACCACTTAGCCTTCTATGCCATTTAGTGAGGTCCATTTTATGGTGATCGTGTAAAGTGCCCAATTTGTATGTAGAAATATTGGAACTGAGAAAGGGACCATTGAGATTTCCAGGAACTGAGATGCAAGAGTTCTGCCAGTCTCTACTAGCCAGTTGAGCCACACACAGCCAAAGCAGCTGACGGAACAAAATCAGAAGAACTAGATCAAAAAATTGAGAACGTGTATCACATTCACACATGTTGATACAGTAATGAATCGATCAATGGCAGATGGCGGATACAAACTTGTTTGAGAAAGACAGTTGAATTGATGCTTGGGTTGGGTTGCATCGTAATCACGTTTGGTGACGAACCACGTGGCGAATCAAATGGTCACTACGCTAACCTACTCCAGCAAACGCGAAGAAATCGTATGAGTTGCAACGCAACACAAGAAAATTGCAGTTAACGACCACTATTTGACAATTTCCCTCCCTTCTTATATATTAAAATTAAAACCTCCTCTCTCTTCCAACGATGGAATATACTCTTCTCCATTCCATTGTATTTCACGAACGTTTCATTCTTCTTCTTCTTCTTCTTCTTCACGCTCGCTTCAGATCTACTTTCACTTCATCTCGTTCTCTCTCGCATCGATGCCTTGTCATTCTCGTGTCCTCAACCATCTCCCTCTCCCTCTTCGTCCTTCTCGCAAACGCCTCTCTCTCCTCCCTCCTTCCATTTCCCTCCTCCACTCTCCGCCTCTCCACTTCGATCGCGCCACTCTCCAGGTACTCTTCTTCTGTTCATTTTTCATCAGTTTTATCTCGTGTGAATCATGTGATGCTGTTTATCATTCAATTCGATCTCTTGTTCAACATTCTGCAGTTGATTGTTCAACAATATAGATGCTCTGCTCCGCGTAATGCTGTTTCTACCAAAGCCTTCGATGAGGTACAGCTTCTATCACAATCTGAATAAATCAATTCGATATTTGAATGATGTAATCTACAACGATGCTCGTCAAATTTTAGATAATTCACACATTGTTAGTTGTGTAATATAACAGTAGATGATAATGATTACTTGTACTTTCTAAACATCATATTATGCATTACAATAGATAGTTTTTCTTTAGTGTGAAATTTTGAAAGTTGATGTATCGTTTTTCGATCCACAGTTGAATGGATGAAATCTGTAAATTGTACAAAAGTTATTAAAATGTGTAACTATGTTATACATGTGTGTATGTACACACACATTTATGTATGTATCTATGTGTGCACATGTATATACTGTTAAAACTCTTAATAAAACTCACTGGAGGTGCTTGTTGTTCTGATCCGGAACCATGTTTTGATGTGATGTCTCTTTGAGTTTTGAGAAACAATTGGATGATAAATGTTAACATACATTGTTTTGATTCCGTCGAGAATAATTTAGAATGCAGGCATTTTGGTAATAGGTGCTTTTGATTCTTAAACTAGTGACATTTGTAGAACTGTTGTGACAATATGCAGATTTCCAGGTACATACATTTTCATTATGATGTATCTGTGTGTTGATTCTTTATCTTGGCATTTATTATGTGTTACAGGATTCATTTGACATGCCGATACTTGATGATTGGAATACTGATGATAATTCTCCTGCATATGTGTTCTCGTCCAGCGACGGTGAAGACAGTGATGGTGACGTCTTTCTTACCCCAGTCAATGATGTTGAGTTGCCTTCTGTTTCTTCATCAAATAAAGACGCTCTAACGATTGCTGCTCATCGGCTTGCAACCATTGGGAGGGGAAGCAGGAATCATAGGCAAGTATGTAGAACTTAAGCAAATGGTTTGGTTTTGGGTACCCTTATTTTTCAAAGCAAATATCAACATGTTGAACATTTGAAACTAGTATTCTCTAGTATAGTATGGTTTCTAGAAATTTAGTATGATTTTACTTTACTTTTGCACTAAATGAAATTGTGAAAAGTGAAAACATAATGTGAGCTCTACTACTTGGATTATACATTTATGTATTTGGCACTGAAAATTTACAAAAAAGCAAAATAAAGATGAAGATTTGAACATTGATAGACATCAATTGTGTATGTGATCTAAATGAACTGTAAGATTTCACTGGAACTGCATTTTATTATTGTCAGTAACTTCATGCTTGATAGCCTTTTCTATCAGTTATTTCTGTGTGATGCTACATTAACCCAGTTCAGGTTTTAATATATTTGCAGGATCAAGCTTGGCATTTTCATCACAATGGGACTTATAATTTTCTTGACAGTACTGCTTATATATGTAGATTGGTGTTCTTGGAGAATTGTTAGACTGCCCTTGTCACCATTTTTCTTGACCTGCCCATTTCTCATATCAGCCATTTTGGCTTCTTTTGCTGGCTATGTTTGTGTCCCAATTTTTCGTTATTTTGAAGTTATCCATGTAGTCAAGCAGCAAGGGCCTTTTAGACATCGCTTGAAAAAGAGGACACCCACATTGGGTGGTTTGTTCTTTGTACCTATTGGTATAATTGTTGCTCATGCTTTTGCTGGTTCCTCATCCGTAGAAGTGTGTGGAGCAGCTGGTGTAACAATTGCATTTGCAGCAGTTGGTTTACTTAGTGATATATTAAGCATCACCAAGAATCATTGGAGAGGTTTGCCTGCAATGGCAGAAGTTCTTTCAGAGGTGATCACTTTTTTATTTTCTGTTAAATGCATTAATGTTCAGGCTAATTGAACTATTGATTGTTGACACTGAAAAACTCCTTTTTGGGCCTCTCACTGATATTTTTTATTCCATTTATTGCCTCACTGGTCAATTTTTGCAATCTAATATCTCATGAGTCCAAATTCACCTCAATTTAGTTCTTCTGCGTCAAAATTTGCCTCGTGGAAATATAAAATTGATGCAAATTTTGAAAAGTGAGATTCCAAATTGCAAGAGCTGGTGTTGGAGGGACTAAATTGGAAGTGAAAAAACCAAGACTAAAATAGGGTCGTTACTTTAGTTTTTTTTTTCATTAACACTGCTTACATCTATTTCGTTTTATAAATCTGCATTTTGATATCACACAGGTAGCAGTTGGAATGTGGTTTTCATTTTGGTTGGACATCACCAGTATATCTTCACCCTATGGCATGTATACCTTCTTGTCACTAATCTGATCAACATTTTTTTGACGGTAACTCACATATCTGTTCTCATAAAAAGATTTTGCTGGCATGACGTTTTCCCCCTTCTGTGCTTGAGTTTAACCAATGATTTAAAAAATAATGTGAAGATTTTACTGGCATGACGTTTTGCCCCTTCTGTGCTTGTGCATATCTCTTTCAAATTAGTTTTAGTTAATATCTGTATATTTCATTTTTACTGTAAGAATAATTTTGTTTATATTTTGTTTATATATAAACTTGAAAATGCAGTTGGCTGTTAAGTCACTAATCATTATACCTAAGCTGCATTTTAAGTTGTTTGATATTTGTTTGATTGACCTGGTAACAAGTCATTCATGTCTTCTCCTCACCCTCACTGTATGCAGGAAGATGTTGGTACCGCTACCTCTGGGCCTTGTGCACTTGGGACGATACTACCAATTTTTGACTTCATTTTGTTTTGTTTCCATGGGACATGGCGTTAAATTAGCAGATGCTCTTGATGGACTCGCTGGGGGTGCTGCTGCATTGGCTTTTACTGGAATGTCAATTGCTGTGCTTCCAATATGTTCTGGTTAGTGGCATGTCTTTCAATTCAAACATAGACTTTGAAAACACTCATACACCTCTACTTCACAGTTTTTTACTATTATTCTGTTGCCTTGCAGCCTTTGCACTTTATGCTAATGCGATAAGATAGAATATATGACTTGATGAAGTAGGTCTGTTTTGAGAACTTTGTTCATGCTATTCAAGATCTCTTTCTTTCCCTCTCCTGTTCCAATGCACCTTCATCATTATCTCCATCACTATAAGGATCTTAAGACATTTTGGTTACTTTTCATGTTATGATACTGCTACTGCATGCCTGTTGTCACCGATCAGAAGAGAAACCTCAGTTCTATTTAAGACCGAGCAATATTGCATTGCCTCCTTTGTTTTTTAACTAGGATACTGAAAATGGCCATTTTAGTACTATGGAGTACAACAGTGAATTATTAATTATGGCATGGATTTTAACATGGTCCTTTCACGTTATTTGCAAATTGCCTCCTTTGATATATTTGTTGATTTTAAATATGCCAAACCAGAGCTTGCTATATTTGGAGCTTCAATGGCTGGATCTTGTGTTGGATTTCTTCTACACAACAGATACAAAGCTTCTGTATTTATGGGAAATACAGGATCATTGGCCCTTGGTGGTGCATTAACTGCGATGGCTGCATGTTCTGGAATGTTCTTCCCACTATTCATTTCTTCTGGAATATTCATACTTGAGTCATCATCAGTTATCGCTCAGGTCTGTCCCATGCTTGTGAATTGTGATGCTTCCATACATTTATTTCATCTGAATTTTTTTAGTGTTTTCAAGTATGGCTATTACACCATCATGATCTACCGCTAGATATATCATTCCCTCCTTGTTTTGGGTCTGGATTCCTGTTTCCTTTTTCATGTTTAAGTCTGTGAAGACTCTAAATTCTTCAGTTTAAGTCATGCCTCTAATTTGTGGTTGTCTAATTGAGAGTAGTTTTTTATGTAGACAACATTTTGGCTCGAGACTCGAGGTCTCTCTCCCTGAAAGTTTTGAAATGTCTATTTTCTCCACACACAAAAAACCTCTATTTTGAGTTGTTTGTGAATGTATAAGAAACTGGATTATTCATTTTGTTGGTTACCATCGAGTTGCTCATCTTTAACATGCCGTCAGTGCATAGAAATTAATCTCTTCTTAATTTTTCTCTGCATATATTGTTTGCCAAGACCATATACCATATCCTTCTTCCTGATCTTCCTCTGTCATTACATCAATGTCATCTTCCTTGTCCAAGTTTGTTAGTTTGTCTATGTTTTAATAATCCAATTAACGATAATTTTATCTTAAAACTTGATTATATGTTGTCACTGCATTTTCAGTATTTGTATAATCCAAAAACAAAATGTTATTGTATTTCATCGGCAGGACAACACCCTTTCTTTTTTATGCATCAAGTAGGCTTAAACATATACTTCTCCTTATCTTTATCAGCATGTCAACGTCATATGCCTAGTCCAAGTCTATGTATTTCTTAATTATCCAAGTAACAATAATTCAATTTGTTAGACCATGAACATCTTATCTGAGTTTCAGGAAAACTATGTGCTCTTTGATTTGGTCGCTAGAATTAGGAATTTAAAGATCGTATGAGGTGTCTGTCGTTTTCATGTGTAGAAATAAGTCCTAGTGCTTATTGCTTTCTCTTCTGTTCATCAGGTACTGTACTTGAAGATAACTAAGGGCTTACGGGGAGGAAGTTGGCGCTTTTTTAGAATGCCGCCCTTTCATTATTGGCTCCAACTACGTGGGTTCAGGGAACCCAATATTGTATTAGGTGCATATCTGATATCATCTGTATTGGCTTTGCTTGGCGGCTATGTGGGTCTAGTTTCAGCATAAAGTCTTGAAACTTCTCATTCTAACTTGATAATGGCAGTTGACCAAAAAAAAAAAACTAGATAATGGCATGTCCTCATTTTTTCACCATCCACGTTATGCACAGGCAACATATCTTTATTTTGTGCCAAGCCAGCTTCTATTTCACCTTGATTTTTCAATCAATTAACTTGGTCTCGTTTGTGGTTGAATACTAGTTGACAGAAACATAAAATGACTTTGGTTCAAACTATAAGAATAGTAGTAAGTATCATTCAACTTTTATCTAGAATCATTTAAACAGCCTTATCTATAAAGGCAATTCCTATGATGAGACTATGTATCACATCACATGATGTGCAGCTTTGCCTTTTCTATTTTGTTCGACATCTGACCTGGCACACTGACCAGGATAGTACCGTCTTATAGCCAAAACACAAATGACCTAGCTATTGGGGAATTAGATTTCCCACCCCCTGTTTTAGAATTGCCACCCTAGTCTTTTTAAAAAAATGCCGGGACTACCCTCCGGGACTTAAACCTCTATACTAGTCCAGAGGTTGATGTTTTGGACTAGTACGAGAGTTATAAGTTCGGATTCTTTAATTACAGTTAAAATAACATGACTTTAGTCCAATTACAGCAAAAATAACATAACTTTAAAATTTAAAAGTTACATAATCCAATTTAAACAAAATTACAATACATAAATAATGTAATGGTGTAGGATGTCTTTGGTGCACATGAGACTAATATAGGAAGTAAAGGGCTTTATGGTGTAGGATAAATGAGTAATGGGGCTGGTGGTGGGGTTGGTGGTGAAGATTAATGGTGGTCAGAGTTGGTTGTGTGATAGGCAGTGATGGTGGTTGAGATTGTAATTGAGGAATATGCCTTTGGTTTGGTCTTAACTTACTGCATTCTGCTGCATTTGGTAAGAGTGATCCAGGACTTTAGGTTTCGGATCAATTCAGGACTATAAGTTTCGGATCTCTCCAGGACTATAAGGTTCGGACTGATTGATAATTAAATTTACCACCCCTTTTTTAAGACGTCCGAGAGTTGAAAAACTGGATTAAAATGAAACTTCAAGATTCGGATCTCTCAAACCAGATACTGTCACAAAGACAGAAACATGAAAATGCAGTGACAATAATATGGGACATGGGTCTTGGTCGCGATTCTTGGTCGGATATGGGTACCTCAGTATCGCTTCTGGGTCACACGTATTGAGAGCTCTGAGTGTTGATGTTCTGTTCTGTTCTAAAAGTGAATCTGAATTGATTGTTCTGTTCTAATATTAGCAGAGTCCGAATTTTCAACCTCTGGAGGAGTCCGAATGTTCAACCTCTGGACTAAAACACGGAGGGGCAATTTTGGTTTTTCCCCACTTTTAAATGGGGTGGCAATTCTAAAACAGGGGTGGGAAATCTAATTCTCAACTATTGTTTTACCAACAAATTAAAGTTTATTCAAAAACGATTGTGGCGCTTTGACATTTACAGAACTTTAGTTACATTTTAAGTAAAAAAAAAAAACTTATTAAATTGTGCAAACAATATAAAATTATAAAATATCAGTAAAAAATTTGTTTGAAATCAACATTTTACTCCAATAACATTACACTCGGACATAGGCATCCATGCCAAGATCATATGATGCCAATTCCAAGAGCCCAACTTAATGCACCATGTGCTTGTGAGTTGTGACACCACTCACTTGAGCTTCCACTTTGCTGTCTCATCTGTGGCAAACAATTAGGTTGGAAGTTGCAACACTAATCGATATATGTGCATTCTATCAGTTTATAAACACCACAATTTGCACTGCAGAGTATTTTTAAAAATTATTAATGGTTTAAGAATGTTGCATTAACAACCACAAAGTCAATGTGTTTATTGGCAGAGGTTAACACTAAATCCTTTTCTTGTTACTCTTTGCATATAACGGCGGTAGAAAACTGTCGCTAAATATGTATGTCTGTTATGTGGCATCCGAGTTAAGTATTAGATTAATAGTACCTACGTATTAAAACTCTTGTATTTATTTTTTTATCAACGCCCAATGAGGCTTGATTTATATAGATTTCTCCTTGGAGGTGGTGGGTGGTGGGTCTTTTTTTAGTGGGTGGATCTATGGCAATGTATTTGTAATAGCTCTTAATTTTTTCTTTCTTGTGTCCCCCTATTTATATTGGGTTGAAGTACCCCTTGTACTTCTCTTCAATATATTTTATTTGCTTATAAAAAAAAAAAGTAATCCACCTTTTTAATTTACGATAAAAAAAGATAAAGGGTCAAATTTACGATAAAAAAAAGATAAAGGGTCAAACGTAAACTTGACTTGAAAATCTATCAATTCAGATTGTCATTTTTTAACAACATTAATTTCTTCAAGAAAACATATTTCAAATGTCCACATTAAATGTGATAAGAACGTGTCTTAAATATAAGAAGATATATCCAGTTTCTAGAAAAACCATTAGCTCGTCAAGGCCTGGTTTTGACTTTCAACATGCATCTGCGTTTGCAACTGTATTTCTATGAAATTATAAGAATAATGTTGCTTTCACCCGCTTTGGATGGGAAGAGGAGAAAAATATGAAAAAAATAAAAAATAATGAAGAGAAGGTATAAGATATGATAAATAATAAGAGAATAGAGATAATAATAAAAATGAGTGAAAATAAATATATAAAAGATGTGGTGTCCACATATCATTGTTGGTTGAAATAATATCGCTGGTATTATACTTGTACGCTTTAATTTCCGACATGGAATATATTATTAAACTAGACAAGGAATATCTATTATTAAAGTAACCTAAAATTACCGATAGATTGTTAATTTAAATAGTAAATACTTGATTCCTCTTAAATCTTAAATAATGTTTCGGGTTCAAGTTTGTGGATAAATAATTCCACTAGGAGAGTTAGCCTCACCATTATAATAAAAATGTTTCTGACTCAAACAAAATTATCTTCCATAAAAGATACATATAAGCTTAGACAGAGGGTGTGAGGGCAGGTGCCCTCACTTGATTTTGGAAAAAATCACTAGAAATAAATTTGAGTAGTAAAAGTATGTGGTTTTTTGATGACTCATATGATAAAAATTGCAGTCACTTGTTTCCTACACTACTAAATGCCCTCACTTTAGTGTAAAAGTATGTGGCTTTTAATGACTCATTTGGTAAAAAAAATTCATCATTTGTGTCCCCTTTGGTAAAAATGTTATCACTTCTAATAATACTATGTTAATTTTTTTACAAATATATATATTAGACTTGGTCACACCATCGATCTCTTAATAGGGCCATTGCACCATCAAGAGTACACATTGTCCCTATTAGACTAAGAGCATAAGTGATTTGGATATCATCGGCATACATTTACCACAAAATCTTAAGGCTAATATAGGTCTTTCACTTATATATTAAACTCTTACATTTCCATCCAAATGTTTCTTTTGTTCACGAGTTATGTTTTTATGAACCAAAATTACATACATCTTTTAAACACTTATATTTTCTCCATATCCCTTATTTCTTATCACATTCCTTCTCTTTATTCCCTTCCTTTCTCTCGGGTGTTCCTCATAAGCCTATGAAACATTTTCCTTTATTCAGACTCATAATTCAACAAGTAGAATCATGTTCTTCTCAAGAGATAAAAGCACATTTTTAAACATCTCAATATATCCATATATATATAATACAGAGACAGAACAGCATCCCAAAAGTTAAAAAGAGCCAGCTCAATGAAGTTGGTGTCTTTTTCACTTATCATTTTATTTGATTTGATTGCCAAAAAAACACCCAATCATCCACCATATCCAATGACCTCTCACATTCACATACACAAACTTTTATAAGAAAAATACCAACATTTTTAATCCACCCAATGAAAAAATAAACAAGTCAACACCACTTCTTGCGACAAGTTTCACATTTTAAAAAAATTGCATCAACCAAACAAATAGTACGGAAGGGGCATTGTGGTCATTTCACGAGCTCCTCCACGGCAGGGAAAGAAGGGTACCGTACGCACCGCTTACACATAAAAACCGTGCAATCGTCTTTGGGGCAAATCGTGGGCACATACATGATCTCATCACAGTAGTCCGTTCTATCCCTCTTGAAATCAATCAACGAAACGAACATTGCGATGAACAAAACAAGATGATTCAAAGCGTACCTCTGACCCACACACTGGTGGGGCCCAGCCCCAAATGCTAGAAAGTTCCTTTTAAATATTTGGTCCTCTTTTCTCTCATCGGAAAACCGGTCTGGGTCGAACCGGTCTGGTTTAGTGAACCCTTGAAACGACGACTCAAACGCCGACGGGAACACAATTGCCCCCTTCGGAACCGAGTACGACTCCGTCAGTGGGAAACTCTCGGCCGCGATGTGAGGAACCATCGTCGCCGGAGGCCGGTATCTCACCACCTCACGCGCCACCGCCTGCGTGTACTTCATCTCCCTGAGATTCTCTGATGTTATCAGTTCATCCGACTCCGGCGACCAGATTCCGGCGACCTCCTCTCTCACCCTGGCGAGAACCTCCGGGTGAGCATCCAGCAGCGCCACCGCCCATAAAAGCGACGAGGTGGAAGCATCCTGTGCGGCAAAGAGGAAGTCGAAGAGGTAGCCACCGATTTCAGCGTCGCTGGAGTACGGTGGTGGTGATTCTCCGGCGAGGCGAGTTTCTTCGATTTCTCTTAGCGTGTCCTGCATCCAGTAATCGATTAAGCAAGAAGGCTCTTCTCCTTTCTCCATCCTGCTCTTGCTCATCTTCGCGCAGGTGGCTAGTGTTCCGGCGAGGCGGTCGACGGCGAGCCTGGCGTTCCGGAAGGAGGTTCCGGGGAGATCGACGGGGAGCTTCATGAGGCCGACGTTGAAGAGGTAGTAATCATGCTCAAACCTCTCTCGGGCCTTGGGGCCCAAGTAAGGGCCCACAAACACAGTCTGCGAGGTTTCAAGGTTCATATCACGGGCCAGGACACGGAGGGGGATGGCGGAGCTGGATTTTCCGGCGGCCCATGATTTGAGGTGTTTGAGGATGATGATTTGCTGCAGCGCGGTGTAGGTGGAGAGTGCTTTGGGGGTGAAATTGGGAGCGATTCGACGGCGGAGATTCTTGTGATCCTGGCCCATCATGTAGATGAGATTGTGATCGCCGAAGAGTTTCTTGCCGAAGGGGTGGCCGACGAGGTGGAAGGCACCGGGTCTGACATTGGAGAAGACCTTGTGGGAAAGCTCTGTGTCTCTGATGAAGATGATGAAGTTGCCGATGATGTAGTTGGCAGAGAAGCCTAAGGGTGTGGACTTTGCAAGGGAAGATTGAAGGTCCCAGAATTTTGTTGGGTCTCTGACTAATGGGATGGCGTTGCCTATGAAGGGGAGGATGAGGTTTGGTCCTGGGATGAAGCGTTTCTTGGTGAGGTATGTGAGTTGTTCAAGGAGGAGGAGGAGGAGGATGAAGCATATGAGGTATGGGAATAGCTCTGTTAGGGAGAGTGAAGAAAAAGAAGAGAAGAGGGAGGTTGATGTGGGTGTGGTTGAAGAAGTGAGATTGGTCATGATCATGGTTTTGGGTTTTGGGAATGGAGAAGAGGAGGAAGAAGGTTGATATTGAAATGCAGAGGATGGTTGAATGAATTTATTTGATGGAGAGAACAGAGGAAATGTATGTGAGGGAGAATATAATAGGTGGGAAAACTATAAAAAAAAAAAAAAAAAAAGTAGTGAGGTCAAAAATGGTGTGTTGAGGTCAAAATGTTGAGTTTTGAATTTGAGAATTGAGAGAGATGGTGTAGTGTTTGGGTTTGTGTGTTGTGGGTGGTGGTGGTGGTGGTGGCAGAGTGTAGCTAGCTAGGTAGAGAGAGTAAAGTGTAGAAGAAGCAGAAATGGTGGCAGGGTAATAACCAAAGGGAGGAAGAGGAAGATGGCAAAAGGTGGTAAAAGGGCGGGGATTGGGGAGAAGAAGAGGTGGTGAAGATGAAATCCAGCTAAGTCATGACGTTGGGAACATCCTTCACGACAAGAGAAACATACATATGTTCGTATTTTACCAATGCACCAACTTTTTTTTGAAAATGTTAGAACAACTCTCTTTCCCACTTTTTTTCTAACATGTTATTGATGTAGGACATACCAAATTAAAAGTGATGTTGATATAATTTATTAGAATATACATAAATTTTAATTAATAAAAAAAGAGTGTTAAAAAAGTCTTGTTAACATTTCTCAAAATATTAATAAGAGGCCTCAAAAAAAAAACAATGTCCTACTAACAATTTCATATTTTATTTGCCGGTGTTCAAGCTCCTAAGCATGTTTCAACCCCAACTATGTTGCCAGCAGCAATTCACCAAGGATAGTGTTCCCATCCATGACTTGTGCAAGTACCTGAGAGCCACAATCCTGGTCCATCTCACAAAAAGGCAGCACAACCCATACGACAGTGATGAGGGTTGAAGCTGCCATATGAAATTCGTTTTCAATTTAGTGGAACAACGTGAATTTAACAGTAGTGTTAAAAAAAATATTGTTGAAGTGATCACTATTAGCAGCCCTCATAATTTTTTTATGATAGTTTCAATTTATTCATATCTCATTTTCTTTTTTCTATAATTTCAATCACTTTCTCTTTTTATCTTTTTTTTTTTCTTGATATCAAATCATTCATCATCGGACAATGACGTTGAAATGGTGCAATGAAAGGTAAAAGTGTAACAAAATTAATTTTCTTTAGAGATAAAAGGAGGAGACATGTGAGTATTCTTTACGAAGTACTCTCATATATAGTTTCATTAGAACCTCTCTTAGGCCACTTAAACATATTTGGATGTCACATTAAATGATGCGCATCGTGCTATATAAAACTTTACCGAACATATAGACCTATTCAACTCGAGTGAGAACTAAAATTATGAATTTTAAAAGTTCTACTGACCCATATACAACTTTACTCAAATGAGAGACTTAATTCGAAAACATTTTTTTTCTATTAGAGCTTTAAGACCCCGTTTGGATAAACAGCTTAATTAAGCATTTATGGTCATAAGCGCTTATGACATAATTGCTTATTCATAAGCTATTTTTAAAAATTTATTGAAATAAATTAAAAATAAGTTGTGTATAAGCATGAGCTGTTTTTCATAAGCTATCCTGAGTAGCTTATGAAAATAAGCTGAAAATAGCTTATGGCAGACCATAAGCTGTTTGCATAAGCTCTCCCAAACACTGGCATAAGAGCTTATGCTGTCAGATAAGCTCAAATAAGCTCTTCTAAACTGGGTAATATAGCTATATTACAACCTTCCAAAAGAAAAATAATTGTATTACTTCTTCCAAGTTACACGATTGTGTTTCTCTTCGACAACAAGCATTCTTCAAAAAAGTTTGAACGCTAATCTGAACATTGAATATTCTAAATTCCTGTCATTTTTTCCCGGTGAGTGTATATTGATTTGATTCTTTGATTCAAGTGCTGTGGTCATGTTATCCTGAAATTACAAATATTTCAAATTGGATTAGACTTGAAATTCCAAATCGTGTACGACCGGTCCTCTTGCTAGATTACCATTTTATTTTCTTCGTCGCTATCTGATTAGTAAACCGAAAGCAGAGCACTTTTAGCAAAAGTAATGGTTGATGTGATCATATAATATGCAGAAGGTTCTTCCAAGGTTGAGCCATCGATTATAACAGAAATACCTTCCTCTGTATCTGACTAACTTGTTACTTTCAAAAAAAAGATTAACTTGTTGCTAGCGCTTCTCTTTCTTTTTTAATTAGCCGGGTAATTAAAGTTGTGAGGTTATTATGGAACTAATGTTTCTTGGGGGTAACTTTCAGAGCCGGCCCAACACTAAATGAGGTCTAAAACAAATTTTAAAGTCAGATATTTTTTTTTGGAGCTTTTTGTCTTAGACTTTGTTTTTACTTAGTAAAAAAGAATTGGGGTCTTTTTTAATTTACTTGATAAAAAAAGATAAAAATTTAGAGGTCTAAAGCGGTTGCTTTGGTGGCTTTACTCTCGGCCCTGGTAACTTTCAAGTTGACATATGCGATACAAACAACTGATTTATTAAAAAAACAATTGATTTAGAAACAAGCTCTTAAATGTAAAAGTGAGGAAGAACTTGGCAAAGCTTTCTTAGACACACACATAAAATATAGCAATTTATTTCACTCGAGCGATAAAATGATGGCTGTGTACTATGCATGGGACATGTATATGTCCATAATATAGACTATATTGGACTATATAACAAGGACGTCATCCCTACGTTGAAAAAAAAAGATTATTACTTCTAAATTTGGATTTATAGAAATAAAATTAACTTTTATTGTTTGTACTTTAATTTGTATTATTTTAAGCAGGTTGCAATAGAACATAATTTGATGATTTTCCGATGAAGAGAAAAATAATTTGATGAAATGTTAAATACGAAAAAAGAATTCATATTTTATTTTTATTTTTGGTTTAAACCTTAAGTGTACCTACTGTGGCAATCTTATTAAAGCCGATAAGAATATTACGGGTGGTAAATCTCTCTCACCCAATTATTTCTTATTTATTATTCTTAATTAGAGAATATAAGACAAAATCAGTCAGGGGTTATAAAATTATTTAACTAATGAAATTATAATTTTATTATAATCAATTCTATTTCATATTATTGTTTATTTAATTAAATTTATTAGTATTTAAAACATAGCGTTATAGACAAAGTCAAAGTTGTACACTCGCACATCATCATCAAAAATATTTAAGGCCTCACAAAATTGAAAATGAGCCAATCATTTTCTTTTGGCTTAATTTTACTTTTCGTCCCTAATCTATCACAATTGTGCGATTTGAATCCCTTATTTTAAAACGAGCAATTTTCATCACCTTGTTTATGTCTTTAATAGTTTTAGTCCAACCGTTAATTTTCCGTCCAGATTTGATGATGTGGACTTCATTGATTACCATGACACCCAAAAACAAATCCACATTGCTCATTATTGTCCAAATCATTTTTACTTATCAAATAATACATTAAAACCAAACCCACCATCTTCTTCCCTTCAACCACCATCTTTTCACCACCACAAATGAACCACCCCATCACCACCACTACTCTCTTCTTCTTCTCACCACCCCACCACCACCACTCAACCACCGCACCATCATCACCACTCTCATATTAACCCACGAATACACTCCCCCACCAACCCCAACATTCATATCGTCACGTGCATGGGCCATGATGTATTTCAAATTGTTTTTCTAGAAAGAATATTTGTAAATTATTTACCTATGTGGAAATACATCTTGGATGGCATCTAATTTAATGAATACCATGTCACCTACCTCCATCCATATCTTGACGGAAGGACTAAAACTATTGACATCACAAATAAAGAGGACACAAATTGCTCGTTTTAAAATAAGGGGACCCAAATCGCAAAATCGTGATAGATCTTAGAGAAGAAAAGTGGAATTAAGCCTTTTTCTTTTTAAGCGTAAAACGTAAGAGATACCGACAAATTTTTTAAACCACCACAAGGAAAATATAAACAAATCAAGACCTCGTTTTGCGAAGGTTACACATTTGGGAAAAAAAAACAAACAAATAATAAGTAAGGGCATTGTGGTCATTTCAAGAGCTCCTCCACGGAAGGGAAAGAAGGATACCGTACGCATCGCTTACACAAAAAAACTGTGCAATCGTCCTTCGGGGAAATAGTGGGAACATATATGAACTCATCACAACCATTCGTTCTGTCCCTCTTGAAATCAATCAACGAGACGAACATTGCGATGAACAAAACAAGGTGATTCAAAGCGTACCTCTGGCCCACACACTGGTGGGGCCCAGTCCCGAACGCTAGAAAGTTCCTTTTAAATATTTGGTCCTCTTTTCTCTCCTCAGAGAACCGGTCCGGGTCGATCTGGTCCGATTCAGTAAACCCCTGAAACGACGACTCAAACGCCGACGGGAACACAATCGCCCCCTTCGGAATCATGTATGACTCTGTCAGCTGAAATGTCTCTACCGCGATGTGAGGAATCATCGACGCTGGCGGCCGGTATCTCACCACCTCACGCGCCACCGCTTGCGTGTACCTCATCTCCCTGAGATTCTCCGCCGTTATCAGTTCATCCGACTCCGGCGACCATATTCCGGCGACTTCCTCCCTGACCTTAGCAAGCACCTCCGGGTGATCATCCAGCAGCGCCACCGCCCACAAAAGCGACGAGGCAGACGCGTCCTGCGCAGCGAAGATGAAGTCGAAGACGTAACCGCCAATCTCGGCGTCGCTGGAGTATGGCGGCGCTGGCTCTCCGGCAAGCCGAGTTTCTTCGATTTCTCGTAGCGTGTCCTGCATCCAGTAATCGATTAGGCAAGAAGGCTCTTCCGCTTTCTCCATCCTGGCCTTGCTCATCCCGGCGCAGGTGGCTAGTGTTTCGGCGAGTCGATAACCGGCGAGCCTGGCGTTCCGGAAGGAAGTTCCTGGGAGATCAACTGGAAGCTTCATGAAGCCGACGTTGAAGAGGAAGTAATCTCGCTCGAACCTCTCGAGGGCCTCGGGGCCCAAGTAAGGGCCAACAAACACAGTCTGGGAGGTCTCGAGGTTCATGTCACGGACTAGGAAGCGGAGGGGGATGGCGGAGTTGCGGTGGTGAGCCTCACCGGCGGTCCATGATTTGATGTGTTTGAGGATGATGATCTGTTGGAGCGCGATGTAGGTGGAGAGGGCTTTGGGGGTGAAATTGGGGGCGATTCGACGGCGGAGATTCTGGTGATCCTGGCCCATCATGTAGATGATATTGTGATCAGCGAAGATCTTCTTGCCGAAGGGGTGGCCGACGAGGTGGAAGGCGTCGGGCCTGACATTGGAGAAGACCTTGTGGGAGAGCTCTGTGTCTCTGATGTAGATAATGAATTTGCCGACGATGTAGTTGACGGAGAAGCCTATAGGTGTGGACTTTGCAAGGGAAGATTGAAGGTCCCAGAATTTTGTTGCGTCTCTCACTAAAGGGATGGCGTTGCCTATGAAGGGGAAGACGAAGGTTGGGCCTGGGATGAAGCGTTTCTTGGTGAGGTATGTGATCTGTTCAATGAGGAGGAGGAGGAGGATGAAGCATATGAGGTATGGGATTAGCTGTGTGAGTGAGAGTGAGAGTGATGTTGGTGTGAATGAAGTGAGGTTGGTCATGATCATGGTTTTGGTATTTGGAATGCAGAAGATGGTGTTGAGGTCAAAGTGTTGAGTGTAGGAAGCTTGCAAGGTAGAGAGAGTGAAGAAGAAGCAGCAGAAATGGTGGCAAGGGTAATAACCAGAGAAGAGGTGGTGAAGATGAAATCCAGCTAAGTCATGACGACAAGAGAAACGTGGGTGATGGAACATGGGTCCCTCTGTTAAGAGTAATGATATATACACACCTCATTTTTTAAACACTTCACATCTCCAGCTCTTTTTATTTCTATCTCTCTCATCTTATCATCCATCATATCTCATATTTTCTCTCTCTTACTTTTTTTTTTCTTCCTATCTCTCTCACCATTCCACCTCTCCACCTCAAAAGAGAGGTGTGGATGAAACATTATCCCTCTGTTAACGTTGGACGCTACTGTTGGGTTCACCTTTGTTTCTCTTTTTTGGTGCGGTTGACACCCAAAGCTGAGGTAAGGTAACAGGGTGTGTGAGTCTAGGGTTAGTTGTCGTTATTCTCTTTCGGCGAATGACTATTTGAATGTCAATTATTGACTAAATTTTCATTTAATGTAAAAATCAATGGTTCTTGAAATTTGAGAATAATAATTCATTGAACATATATATGGTAGATTTATAGAATAATAAAAGGCTGATAAATCAAAAAAGAAAGGAATTTAAAAATGTATTTTACTTTAAAAATGCACTCACCCTAAAATTTAATATTATTGCACTGAACGTCAAAAAAAAATTATTGCACTAGTCTCCTCTCCGGTTTGTAAAATGGAGAGGGATGATGAGTGTTCAAATAACAAATGTTAAGGGACGTCAGTGCAATGTTTCCATTAAAAAGATGGTGGTCGGAGCAATTCGCCCTACTTATAATTAAAATCACTGGAAATTAGTATTAGTATTTAAAACATAACGTTAGAGACAATGTCAAAGTTGGCCACTTAACAGATCATCAATAAAATTATTGAAGACCCGAGAGAATTGAAAATGAGCCAATCAATTTCTTTTTAAGCCAATAGATTTGACAAAAAAACACATGAGATATACTAGAAAGAAAATCCTTACTGAGCTCCCTTTTATTTCGATGAATATTTCGCAAGTTCATATTACGAGCAATATTTGGATTACGATATGGAGATATGGATAAAAGATGGAAAGATAATACAGTATTCTTTATAATTCAAAAGGTATGTTTGTGACTCTAACATGGTGATGGAACCACAGTAGACAACCGTGAGAAAATGCCTAAATTTAGGAGACGGTGTTGTTTCTTGAGTTTATAAACCTGTTGAAACAATAATTCATATATTGTATTTTTACGGTAAGAAGATTCATTCACAATCCTTACCTTCAACTCATTTCCAATCAGTTTCCGATCTCTCTTATTCCTCATTTATCTCACGGGGTCCTACTACACTAAATTATGACCACTATTCCACCACCTCATCACTCTCAGTACCCAGACATAGTAAAGTTCTATCTGGTCCTACTTATTCATCAAACTGGGTGCGATTTAAGAATACGAATAATAAAGAACCATGCCAGGGGCACATTTGTCAAGTAAGAGATAAACGCCATTGCGAGCAACGAATCAACATTCAAAACCTTCAATATTCTCTTTAACATAAACTCTAAATGAACTTAACTAAAACTGTCAATACCTCAGAAATACAAATAGATGTTTTTGGAAAATTTCAAACAGCCACAATCCATCTGGCATAGAAAGTAAAAGATAGCAACTCGAGCCATATACCACATAAGGAATCTAAAGCCTTCTTCCCCTTCTACCACTCTTTCTGCGGGTGCTATCAGAGGGAATAGGAGTCACATCCTCTGAAAAATCAAGAAACATCAATTAACATTTGACAAAGACCACCACACTAGCAAAATCCATTAGAAATCAAAGCTGAGAGACTCAATGGTTATAGAAAGAAAAAAACACTTTAAAGTAAATAAGGGTAGCAATAGCTTCATATACTCTAATTAGCTAGACTAGGCCAGATGACATTTGTGTAAGTGGCAAACAAGTTCACTAAGGGTAGTATTAGATATCCATAAAAAGCTTTTTAGAAAAGCTAGACTAGGTCATGAGACACTAGTGTAAGTGGCAAATCAAGTTCACTGAGGTTTTCATTAAAAGGCACCATACCTATGCGACCAATTTTCATTCCTGAACGAGCAAGGGCACGGAGAGCAGCCTGAGCACCAGGACCAGGAGTTTTTGTCTTGTTTCCACCAGTGGCACGGAGCTTGATATGAAGAGCAGTAATGCCCAACTCCTGCGCCAAAATAATTTGAATCAGTACATTAATCATGAGTCATTGATGGCTTCATATCAAGTGACATCCTATCCTAATGACTACAGTTACAACATAGGCCATAACCAGAACAATGTCATCATAAAAACTAAGAAGAAATGACCATCAAGATACTGGCTAGAAATACAGTAATATTCTATCAAATTCATAAGGTTCTGTTCATGAAATCTAATCAGGTTAGTAGAAAAACTATGTTAAGAAAAGTCTTATGACCTTGCATCTGGTAGCAACATCCTGGGCTGCAAGCATAGCTGCATAAGGAGATGACTCATCTCTGTCAGCTTTCACCTTCATTCCACCTGAAATTACAAAAAGCAGAGACGTGAGAACTCCACTACGGCATCCACCCAACAACAGAGACAATAAAGTCTTTAAACAGCAGAGAGAGTAATCTAGATGCTGAACAAATGGACACCAAGTAACATTTTTCATGTAGACAAAACCATAACTAAAAACATAATAAAAACAAAATCATTTAGTGATGCACAAATAATGGCCAAGTAAAATTATTGCCAGTTGAGAAACTCATAGTCATAACTATAAACATAATGCAAAACAAAATCATTTAACAACGTGCGATATTTCTTACGGCCATGTCAACAAAAGCTATGAATAATCGATAGAGGGCAACAAAAAAAATTACATTCAAAATATTAAATCAACTGAAATTGCACAAGGGAAAAATGATGGCAAATAAATCTGAAGCAAAATTTAGCAGCATACATAATGTAAATAAAAAGGAAAAACTCATCATACCAGTGATGCGTACAAGGGTTTCCCTGCCAGACAAATCAGTGACATGCTGCAATCACAACAAAAAACCAAAATTACAAAAATAATTCAGAAAATGATAATTAAGATAAATAGCTAAAACAAGAGCTTTATGAACTGACAATGAAAGTATCATTGAAGGAAGCAAAGATGCGAGCAACGCCAAAGACATGTTCACCATCTCTAACAGCTGGACCCAGGGTCACGTTGTCTTCCTTAGGCTCCCTAACCTTTCTCTTCGACTACAGAAAACAAATCAACACCATTTCATTACAATCAAATCATCGATCTTGCAATCTCAAACACATTACTAAAACCCTAAAAATGGACTCAACGCTGTAAATTACACACACAAAACTTCAGAATAAATTAAATTCATGATAATTCATTGGCAAAAGAACAGTCTAAGAGTGTTTGATCTGCGTACCATGGTTGCAGTGCGGCGGCGATGGGAATCGGAGAATGGATGCGCCTTCGGCTTGTGATGTGTTACCCTAGCACTGCGAGGAAATGCGAGAGCTGCGTTTGCTTCGTGTTTTATATCAGAGTGGAATTAGGGTTTTGCAGAGTGAAGAACCCAAATTACCATGATGACCCAAATTAGTTGGACTTGGGTTGGGCTTTTTGAAGCCTCGCTGAAAGCCCAGAAAGCTCTGCCTTTTTAGATTTTATTATTAATTAATTGCTTATATATGATTTTGGTTTCGGAAATAAAAAAATATGAATCCCATCATTATATGCTTTGAGTACTTATCGTTAAGTTTTACTTATGCGACTTGTAATCATTTTTACATAAAGTTTTATTTATCTAATTTGACATCGTGATGCCTCTCATGTAAACAGGAAGAGTTAGGACGTTGTTATCAATGGACGTTTCGTAACGAACGATCTGAAGCGATGACGTTGAGCCAGACTATATCACGATAGAAGTCGAGGGTGTGGATGGCTAGGTCTCGATATAACAGATTACATAAAAACTCTAAGTAAAAGAGGTGAGTCATTATTTTATAAGACGCACAAATAAATAAATAAACAAAATTGATACATTTGAAAGGTAAGGCGAGAAAAAATACTACAATACTGACAAATCTCTAGTCAAGACGAAGCTTACATCCCTGCGCTTCAGAGGATGGGCATAGGATGCATGTTCCGTGGAGCTCTTGGAGATTGGATTTTGGGCTTCATGACCGGCCGTGGTGGTGGGATCCCCTTATGGCATAACTCTTGGCTTTATAGAGTGCGTTCTATCTTATGTGGAAGGCGTGTATCAGGAATGTCATTTGTGAGGTGGTCTACTTAGTGAGGTTCAACAGATTTTGCAAGACGATTGGCGAGTTCATCTAATGCATGTTCCTAGAAGTGTAAATGATGCAGCAGATTGCCTTGCATGTTTGGGAGCGGATGCTCAATGTGAGGACAAATAACAATAAATATTTTCAGGTTAAAAACTAATAAAAAAGTTTTAGGGACTAACTAAAAAATATAAAAATATATTTAAGCCTTTATTATTAATCAATTAATTAAACGGCATAGTTTGTTATTATTGGGGCGAAAAGTTAGGTAAAGCTTACCCGCCAAACAAAATGCAGAAACATCACGAAAACAAAAACAACATGATTTGTGAGTGTACGATGAGAATTGAAGAAGAACAAGATGGGTGTCAATTCTTCTCCTATGAGCGAGGAGGAAGGTACGAACAGAGGAATAGCCACCGATCACCATTACTATGGAACCTTTCAAGGCGTTGCTAATTACTACCCTTCTCCTCCTCCTCCAAATCCAAACTCTCCCGCTTCCAACGGTGGCGCCTACGCTTATTACCAAGGACAAGGACAAGGGTACCACGCTCTTCCAGGTACAAACAAGCATTGATTTTTATTGGATTCAGTTTCTATTTTTGATTAATTTGAGGTGTTAGGTTACAAATAATAATGTATTCACAATCATCTTTGTAATGTTATGCCAGTTTATGCTGTTGCGGAAGGAAGGCCTGTAAGAGAACGTCGTCTTTGTTGCTGTGGACTTGGTCTCGGTTGGTTCTTGTGAGTTTACTTTGCCAGATTCTATTTTTTTTCTGAAGTGAAAGTGTTTAAAGATTTAAATTGCAACTTGCAAAGGCTCAACACAAAATTCATGATAAGTACCAAATTTGCATTTCAACCGCTTTGCCGTGTGCCCGTGTCATGAAATTATCTGGAATGTCTTTGTCTCTGTTCATATTACTGGCTTGTAAAGTCTCCCAATCAGAAATGCTAACTTAACTGTAATTAGCTTGAAACTTTCTTATCTGGTTTTTATTCATTAATTACTTGCTTCATTGTACTAGTGCTTGTCATTATGAATATGAGGTTAACATAATGTTGGAGGTTGGCTGCCATGGTCCCTTTGTTATGATTGTAGTTCCACTTTTGTCAAGGCTTATGAGTTATTTCATATGTTGCCTCAGGTCTATTTCTAATGAAAATGCCATTTCAACTGGGAAGTATCTTATAGTAAAAAAATTGTCTGAAAATTTGGGTATTTTTATGACTGAGTGTGTTATATTGATTGTATTGTGTTGCTCCTTCCATGTACTTTTCGCTCGCCTATCCTTGCCAATCCTTTTTCTAGTCCCTTACCCTCCAAATGTGGAGAAATTTCTCCTTGATGATCCTCACTGGCAGTGCTCTCTAAGACTTCCTTCTTTTGAAGAACCAAAGAATTAATGATAAAATGCGTGTTTGAAAGAGACACAGAAAATACTTCCCTAATATTTGCATTGTGTGTTTTCCTTACTCTCATATCAGTAATCAATTTTTTCTACACTACCCTGTTAGGCAGCTCTCTGTATCTTTTAATCAGTGTAGACCTTTAACAGAAGATTGAAAAAAGTATTGTCATTCGAAGGCACAAAAACCCACCTTTTCCCAGAGAAAAGTGTGAGCTCCTTCCATTAAATTTATATTTGATCCGTGCTCAATGGTAAACCAAGTTGGCTCTAATTATGTTAGAGGGATGCTGCTTTCCAATGTGTAATGACATTGTATAGCTTTTTGTCATTGAAGCATGTGCTTTTTATTTTTGCTTTTGAATTTCTGATTTTTTTTTGTAAGGTTCAAGAAGACTTGTCCTCTTGCTTTATATCTCTCTCTCTTTTACCCTAATTTTTCATCTTTTTGTCTTCTTCGTTTGAAAAGAATTGTTTTGTGTTGCTGAATGGATCTTCATCTCATGATCATGGTGAGTACTGGACAAAAGAAAACTTAGCCACTACCTGTTTACGTGGAAAAATAAAAAAATTATAATGAACCATTGGACAATGTAATATACTAATATGTATCAAAACCAAATTGAAGTGCTATTAAGAATTTATCAGATCATCACGCAATGTTTTGACTTAATCAAGAATAATAGAAGTAAATGCTTTAGTTAAGATGAGCACAAATCATAAGAGGTCAGATTAAGATTGGATGCAATGAGCCAATGGCTGTTATGCTCAATGGCCAATGGCCCCCATCTTTACGATTAGTGTGATGATGATGGTAGAGGTTTGATTGTCTAAATAATAAACCATCTATCTCCCTCTCCAACTTTCGATAGTATTGTTAATTTTTTCTGATAATATTGATGGACCCTATTTAATTTGTATTTGAAGGTTTATAACTGGTTTTTTTCTTGGTGGCGGTCCCTGGTACATTGGAGCTTTCTTGCTACTATGTGTGCAGATGGATTACCGAGAAAAGCCTGGATTAATTGCATGCGCAGTTGGTGTAAGTGTTTGTTGCATATTATTTCATTTTTCACTTGTGTTGGGTTGTGTTTATTGTATTAAGGCTGTGGCATAGTAGGGGGCTAGAAATTTTCCGAAGATAGCTTTGGTTGTTGCACTCTCTTAAGTATCCATCTCATGTATTTTTTTGGCTGTTGATGATTGGATGACAAAATCCCATTTTCTTATCTGCTGGTGTCATGAGAATCTTGTAACTTCCTAAAGTCCTCTAAATGGAAACTGAAGTTCAACAGCTAGCTTAGTTCCTAAAAAGCAGGATCTAGAAGCGACTTCAGTAACACATTTATGGTGAGGTTATTTTTAGTATTGAGAATTGGAAGTGAGTTATTCAATCAGGAGAAGTTGGGTTAGAGTGGAAAACAGTGTTTGAGATAATAGGCATGAAGTCATTAGATAGAAGGTTGGTATGTGATTTGAGCATGTGTGAAGACCAATAGAAGTACTGATTAGGAGGGTAGACCAGATGGAGAATAGTCCAATAGTTAGGGATAGAGGAAATCAGGGAAAATTATAGATCAGACTAATAAGAGAGATTTATATTTAAATGTTATATTATTAAACATTATTAAGGTACAGGGCATTATGACATTACTGGATCCATTTTATCTGCTCCATGAAAGAGTTTGATTATAGTTGTTGTGTTATCATTGTAGATTGATGATTATATAGGACGAAGAAAATATTTCATATTCAAAACTATGTTAGATGCATTCGTTCGCACTACTTGGACATTCTAAAATTGGGACATCCAATCAACACCCGCAGTTTGTGGTGGTTTGTTACAGCCACAAATAGCGAGAGTTAAAAAGTCTTAAAATGCATTTTTGATGATCTGAGACTGTACGCAAGCTTTGTGCTCACATATGTCTCAAGCTGCCAGAAATGCTTCTTATGGTTTTTGCTATTTTTCGCAAATTGCGGACGTCTAACTGTTGACTAGATGTCTCGAGTTTTGGATGTCTGATAATCATTATCCTATATGATTTAGGCTGCTATGTAAATCCGTAAAAATATCATCTCCTATACTAATATGAGAAAAAAATGCTCAATATTGTTTTACCATGTATGCCTTCTTACTATATTTGATGATTGAGCATAAAAATAGGATCCTTGTTGCTAGGACGTCAAGTTAATTGTCTACGCCTTTAACAAGATAGAGATTTTTCATTTGAATAATGCTACTAACTACTAAGTACTAACAACACACATCATCTTGCATCATTACAATTTTCAACATCTAATTATAATTGAATGGACCTTGTATTTTGCTCTCTCATACTTTTCTACATAGTCTGATGTACTTGATGGTGATGTACACCAAACATTAATCATATTTTAAATTCATCCTGGTACTTTCTCACAAACATCCTTTGTGCGCGTCATTTTTTTAAGAGAAAGCTCTTAAAAATGGTCTTATGGAAACTGATGTATAATCACATTAATTCTGTAAACACTCTAAGAAATTAACAAAATCATCAAATTAAGTTTTATGTTGCCACTAAACAAAGTTTCTAAAGAACGAATTTTGTGATGTTTTTAGATCTGTAGGATAGTTTGTTAGTACATAAACATTCAGAAGATTAACGTGATAAATCATAATACATTGGATTTGAAAGATTTAGGAGCTTTACTTAATTTATTTATTAGTATTATATTAGACTTGGATTGGAAGTTTTCATCTTGTCTGTGCTCACTTCAACTATGTACTTTTGTATTTACAGTCCCTCGTTGCTGTGATAGCTGTTACTCTTGGTGTTGCACATCCACATCTGGCAAAGTTGACATGAAAATACAAACTATGGTGTGTTTGATTTTCCACTCCAAGATCCGTTAGGGCGGTTTGGCACCTCGAAATTTTGAATCTCCAATTCCTGTGCAGAGAACGTGAAAGGAAAAGAGGAGCTAAGTTCAGTTGAAATGCTAACCGGCATTATATATTATTGTACATTGAACTGTAGAATCTTTTATAGCTGACTGCATTTTCTTGCAGAAGAAGATGACAAAGTTTGTAAAAATGATACGCACCTCTTTATGTATGTTTGACAAATTAATCAATTACAAGTTTGTATGAAGTGTTGTTTTAATATTTTTAATAGTAAAAGTTATTTATGGTTGTTTGCAACAAAAAATATGTTTTATAGTTTTAAAAAATATTGTTCTGATGTGAAAATGTAGGAATATTTTGTTTGGTATCAAATTACGTCAAATGAACTAAAAACATATAATCTTAAATATGTTTGGATAAAATTATAGAGATAATATTGTAAGAGTGAATCAAGTATTGTTAATAAGATAATAACGATTTTGATTCACAATCACAAGGTGTGGCATAATGATTTGCTTACTTAGTCTCTTAACCATTAGGTGATGACTCGATCTTCACTCATGGGAATGAAGCGCATATTGTGGCTCACCCAAAATGTAAATAATTCTTTTCTTTGACATGATCAAATAGTTCCATCCCATGATTATCCCTTCAAATACGAGAGAACAATTTCAATTCAACATATGTTTTAATAATATAACTCCATTTTTACTCATATTCCCATGTAACATCTAAGTGAATACAATTATGATTCGCGGTTTGGATTGGAAAGATAATACCGAATAACATACGCGGATTGACAAATCAATATGCAAGCAAGACCAAGCTCCATTTAACACAACACTATCAGTCTCAAAAGCAACATCGCGATAGCCAAGCTCTAATGACAACATGATAGCTGAGGCCTCTCATAAACGAATTATGAGACACCATATCCATACCTACTGGCTCACCAACCATAAAAGTAACATTGGTATTGATCTTAATACACTCCACAATAGTGAGCCTTCAACAATCACGACCAGCCTCCAAAATTCGACTAACAAATGTGATGTCTGTCAGTGAACTGGCAATTTGTTGGGGATTCCAAGTACTTCATTTTGTCACTTCATTTATAACAAAAGTAGAACGCATAAATTCCTTTTATTTCAAAAACTTTTGTCAATTTTTTTTTAATATTTTGTTGGTCAATAAATTTTTTTGACATCAAATATATTTTAAAAAATATTTATAGGAAAAATCGACATTAAAAGAGCCCAATGACATTTTGTTGGATACATATAGCCTGGGCCATAAAATAGACAAAGCCCAAACATAACTCTGGACTAGTTACCCACGTTGTCCAAATTAGGGTTTCGAGCGCTTCATATATAAACAAAACCCTACTTCCTCCATCTTCTGATTCCTCACATCACCGATACACAGAGAGAGCGAGAGAGAGTGAGGGTTCGTCGGCGAAAATGGTTACCTTCAGGGTAAGTCTATCTCGTACCATTGTTCTTCGATTTCGTTTTCATTTCTTGAATGATTTCTCGTGGGTTGATGTTTGGTTTTCCGTTTGCAGTTCCATCAGTACCAGGTTGTCGGGAGGGCTCTCCCCACTGATTCCGACCAGCACCCCAAGATTTACCGCATGAAGCTCTGGGCCACCAATGAGGTTCGCGCCAAGTCCAAGTTCTGGTATGTAGAACTTCGATCTCTCTTGAATTTAAGCTCGTTTGATTCGTTTTTGATAACCTGAGATCTTTGATGAAGTAGCTTGTTCGATTTAGATTGTGTTTCGGGTTTCAGTGATCTTATTTGTTTTGTGTTTTCGATTTGTTGCTTTTGATTAGGTATTTCCTGAGGAAATTGAAGAAGGTTAAGAAGAGCAATGGTCAAGTCCTTGCTATCAATGAGGTACGATTTCTCGTTGTCTTCCGTTTTCGTTGTGTATTTTTTCAATCTCTGGGTTTCATTTTTTAACCATGATTGAATGTTGTGATTGCATGGGAAATGTTTGCTTACTATAGGTCAATGGCATCGTATGGATCGTTTTATGCAATTCATTTTGTTAGCATGAATACCATGGGCTGAATCTGATAGAATTAGGTTAAGAGAACTTTAACTCTGGGAATAAGGCAGCGAGCCAGTGACAGTTGCTACCATGATATTGGAATAAAATGATTATCAATCTTTGTCAATTATGTGTGAATTACTTAGTATCTGAAATTTGACTTTTATTTTATTTGTTTTTATATTCTGAGATTATGATATTGCTTTGGACTGATTATTGAAAATTTAAATGTCAGAAACTGAAGTTCATTGTTTTTAATGTTTTCTTTTGAAATTATTTTGCTGCTGAAATTATTTGTACTGCTAAAGTTTAATATATTCCTTTGATGGCAGATTTTTTTGCTACAAGTTTATTCAAAATTTTATCTCCCTGTTTAGTTATTTCATGTATTGGGTTATTATTAGTAGACCATTATTAAGCTAGAAAGTATTGACTTCTTCATTTGGGCTTAGCTTATACATATACTGTCTCTTTTGAGTTGGGTAACCTTTGAGTATATCAAGTTATCTTTGAAGATATGTTTTGTAGTTCTACTGTTTTGAAGTACTTTCTGTTTAGTTCACTACTCTCTCTTTGCACGTGCATGTATGATATATCCATATTGTTTAGAACAGATGATTGATATGGTTCTATTGATAATGAAGTGCATGTGCATCCTTTAATTCTCCTGACCTTTACTAGTGCCGTCAAGTTGAGCCTCAGACTTAACATAATGGCTAATATGGTTCTTTATTTCTAACCTTTCATATTAGTCTTCCATCTTTGTTTTAGTCTTACTAAGTTAGTTTCAACCAGTGATTATTGTGGACTGAGTTGATGGACACAAAAGATTGAGGTCTGCATTATTATAATTGTGTCATAGTTACTGATGGACATTGCTGGATCTGTCAAAGTTATCTCTGGATATTCAGATATTTCAAATGAATTAGCAATATGTTTACAAAAAATGAACTGGAAATATGTCTAGTGTTTTGCTTTCTGTTGGTGAACTGTGGAGTATTTTTTGTGTTGAGCTTGTACTAGTAGTTTGCAAATTCACTCTTGTTTATTTTCTTATGTTGCAGATTTTTGAGAAGAACCCAACCAAGATTAAGAACTTTGGGATATGGTTGAGGTATCAGAGTAGGACTGGCTACCACAACATGTACAAGGAGTACCGTGATACCACTCTAAATGGTGCAGTTGATGCAATGTACACTGAGATGGCTTCTCGCCACAGGGTCCGATCCCCTTGCATTCAGATTATTAAGACTGCAACTGTTCCTGCTAAACTGTGCAAAAGGGAAAGCACCAAACAATTCCACAATTCAAAGATCAAGTTCCCATTGGTTTACAGGAAGGTCAGACCACCATCAAGGAAGTTGAAGACCACCTACAAGGCAAAGAAGCCCAACTTGTTCATGTAATGTGGTTGGTTGCTGAGTTACTACAATGATGTAATGTGTCTCTATCAGGCCTTTTGGGTAGAAACATTCCCGTTGGTTCTTTATTGCCAGATTTTGTTTTGAGAATTTTTAGACTACCGTTATTGGGTTACAGTGTTTGTTTCTGTTGGATATTTATGTTAATCTTTTTGATAATTGAGTAGAATGGGGGACAAATTTATAATGACTGTCAATCTGTTTGCCCAATTGGTACTTATATTCATCATGCCTTATAGTTATATTCATACTTATGACTGCATATTCATCCTATTATGCCCCCCAAAATTGACTGGCAATTATTCTGACTGGTTGGCAGCCATGGATGACATGACTAAACCTCGAGGTTCTAGAAATGAATCTTTTTCTTCAGTTAAAGCCTCCGGTCTTGTTGAAAAAGTAGCTCAACTCTTAATCCAACCGTCCTCAATTCTGCCTCATCCACTCTCCCCGCCTGAACTACCTATTTCGAATCCTCTTCCTCAATGGAGGACAAACAGATCACGGTTAGATATGATATGTTAGAGACATGTTTGATGACCTTTTTGATGGCATTCTATACGAGACATCTAACCTAGATTTTAGAAATATCTATTATTCATTTGAGTAATGATACATTCACACGTCACTCTCATCTCATATCAACGCATTTTTCTTCGTATTTCTTTAGGTCAAATCACAAACCATATGATTTATTTCTCTCTTTTCTTTTCCTATTTGCATAAGGTGGAGGTGAAAATAAGATGTCTACACAACATTATTCATTATCCTTTTTCAAGTATACCGTCTTTTCCAAAAGACTGTCTTTTTTATTTACCTTTTTGTAATTTCAAAATTTTGATTACTTCTAATAATCAATGTTTTTTCACACTACTCAATTAAGAGTAAATGTGAAAGATTATACAAACTTTATTAAATTTAATACATTATTAACTTCATTACATGTTTACAAGCTTAATTATTTTAATAGGGCATTATAATTAAAGACTAGGGAGCATAACATATTTTTGTATTTTTATTTGTATTTCATAGTTAACATTTAATAGTTTAGAGTTTGA
This sequence comes from Lotus japonicus, assembly GCF_012489685.1. Lineage (NCBI taxonomy): Eukaryota > Viridiplantae > Streptophyta > Magnoliopsida > Fabales > Fabaceae > Lotus > Lotus japonicus. The sequence goes on along the minus strand of NC_080046.1, from coordinate 62,546,913 downwards.
TTTAGTTATTTTCATGTAAGGAGATATGAAAGGATAATGTAATCATATTCATAGTAAACATTTATCACTTACTACTACTTTGCTAATATTTATTTTTTTTACTTTCATTATGATGTTAAAAATATAAACTATTTATTTACTAACACTATAAATATGGATTTATTAATGGTAAATATAGATTAATTTTCTCTTATCATCTACTATTGATTACTTAAAACTATTTTACTTGTATAATTATTATTATTTAAATATTAAATAATATTAAAAATATTTTATTTGACAACTGATGAAAAATTTATTAATAATGTAAAACTTCATGAGAACAAATAATATTTTTAAAATTCAAATATTTATAGTTTGTTCACCACAGAGGGGGTGCTTTATTCATAGCTTTGATGGTAATTGTTTTCATCTATTCACTAGTGCTTTTACCCGTGCGTTGCACGGCGAGTTGATTTACTTGCGAGTTAAATTTATAAAAAGAACTAAATTAATAAAATAACTTCAAATTAATTAAAATAAGTGATATCATGTACATAGTACAATTGAAACTTAGAAAACAACCCCACAACCTAATACAGCCAACAATGTAGAATGATCACCACAAATCCTATCTCCATACTTGCGATCAGAAACTTAGTTTCATACACCGCAATAAAGTAACAGATCAATGAGTTATGTTCAGCTTAACAGCAAAGAACAATAAATTCATTTGATGTCAAGTTTAAACAGACTGATATATCTTGGAAACAATTAGATAATGGAAAATACAGCCACCTCTGAGACATGAAACAAACTGCCAACAACTGATCACAATCACAGTCAGATTAGGGTTATATTAAAAAAAGAAAATTAACTGCTGTTGTACTACATGCCTCTCACTTGTCAAATATTTTCAAATAGTTCTTTATACACAACATTACAGGTTCTGTTTGAAACATTTCCTTCTTCATCTATGATTAGAATTTCAAACTTTTTTCTAGATTTCACTTTAGACAATGCTACATGAAGATGATTGTGATTAAACACGGGTATTGGAAGGTATAACCCAACATGTGAGAGTGATTGACCCTGACTCTTATTGATAGTCATTGCAAAGCACAAAGTAATTGAAAATTGCCTCCTAGTGTTTTTACCCGTGCGTTGCATGGTGATGAACTTTACTATTGTATTTGATACATCAATCAATATTTTAATTATAGAAAATTTAAAATATTAAGATTTAAATAACAATCATAATAAAAAGATGTAAATATTTAAAAAATATAAATTATAGTGTTTTGTACGATACACTGGTTAATCAATATAAAACTTTTCGAAAAACACACGAATTAATTGACCAAAATCTTCAATTTTACATATAAGCTAGTGTTTTTACCCGTGTTTTGCACGGCGAATTTTGATTCAATTATTTAGGTACGTATTAATGAAATTATTATTTGCTAATTTGTTTATCTGATAGAATTAAGATACTAAAAACATAGATGAGCATTGAACCAAACAAACTACAATTACACAACTTGTAAAATTTCACAAAACTTTTATATAATTTAATCCTTAAATTATTTCAAAAATTATGAAAATATACTTTAATTTTTTTAAATGTTCCTTTTCGTGGGAGTTTTTACCCTTGTTACTTCTGGAAAAAAAAATGCAAGAGAATTATATTGTTATATAGTACAAATTTAACATGAAAATATATTTCAAACCAATAAAATATTATTAAAATTTATTATTTATTTATTTTTATATGAAAGTATTTTCATGTAAAATGTTTTTCCCCATGTGAGCTTTAACCTTATAATTTAAATATAAATAATATCAATTATATAAGTATTAATGTCTTCTAATCTCCGCACGACTTATTTTCATCAACAAATTATCTTACTTATCTATATAAAATTTTGAAAAAATTCTAAAACTATATTAGAGTTTATTTTTAAATTAGATTTGATATGAAATTATATTCATTGAAAATATTCCTTCCGTTGGAACTTTTTCAATTATATTCACTGAAATCATATTCTCAATTGAGTTTAATTTTGACACCGTCAACCAATCAGATTTCAAGGATGTGTCATGTCAATTAATGAAATTAAATAAAAACAGAGATTTTCTCACATCCTTAAAATCTGATTGGTTGACGGTGTAAAAAAACTTTACACCGTCGGTGCATCAAACTTTTTCTCTTCTCAATTTCAATTTATCATATTGTTACTTATATTTACTCTTAAATTTTTTCAAATTATAAAAGAAATCCTTAAATCATCCAAAAAATTATTTTTAACATGAAAATCAATATCAATCATCAATCATCAATATCAATATCAATATCAATATCAATCAATATCAATCAATATCAATATCAATATCAATCAATATATATTACAAAAGAAGAACTTCTATCAGGCTGATTTGGTGACGTGTCGTTCTCACGTTAATTCTCATAAAAAAAATTCCACGTGTCATTCTCAGGTTAATTCTCATAATTTTTTTTAATTTTAGATTTGATTAGGATTTAGGTTGTTTATTTCTTGATTTTATCTTAATTTATTTTTGATTTATTTTTAGAGTTTTAATTAATTTTTATGGTATTTTTATTGAATTTTCGGATTTTTAATTAATTCAGGATTTTATGAGTTTTTATTGTGTTAAAAATTTAATTAATACTCTAAAAATAAACTTTTTCTTCACCTAAAATTTATTTCCATAACAAATCTTGAAACTGATTTTTTAAAGGTAATTTTAAGTCTGGGTAACGTTTTCATAAAATATTAAAATTTTAAAAGATTTACCTTAATTATCTAAGATTTACCTAGATTACTCCATACTAATACTGCATCAGTCATCTCCTCCCCTATATGCCTCTACTGTGAACCGATTGACATGGAGGAAAAATGAGGAAGATCACTCGAGTATGCAACTTGCTTTATATGGTGCTGATAATTGTGTAAGTTGATAATTGTGTAAGTGTTCGACATAAATGTTGTTGAGTAATTAGATTATTTTCTTCAAAAATGTGTTTTTTTTTCTTGATGGGTTTTTTTGTGTGCTGATTAGGGGAGCTTTTGAATTTTCAGATATTTGTGAAAGATGTTTGGAAGGAGTACACATGGTGGCCATTGAACGACATGGAGGATTAGTATAAATTCATGATTAAGCATGTACAGTTTTGGAATGTGGCGTTTCACCGCACTTCTCCTAGATGGATTCACTTTGTGTATTTAGATGCCATTGCTCCCAACTATGCAAGGTGTGTTATTGGTCTTCTTCTAATGCTTTTTTAACTTTATGATTAACTTTGAATAGTAGTTTTGCTATCATAATCTAATTCAACTTTGTCCCTTATAAAAAAGACTTATTGTAGATTCTATGTTTATCCGATACATTGGAGATTGGAGATGAGTGTTGCCTCTTAGTTCTTATCTATCTTTATTTTCCAGTCTCTTATAATAAAATACCAAAAATATTCCCTTTTGTCCGATTTTCTCTATCGTTTCCCCACGTTAGGATTTTCGGGTCCTAACAATTGGTCCGACCTGCCGGATCGAAATTCCACCAGCCACCGCACGCACCATTACCATTCCTCTTTGACTCTACCGCACGCGCCACTTCCAATTGTCACTTCGCTACAAATAAAAGAAAAAAAAACAACTGTTCACCGACACTGTTCATCTGCGCATTGTTCACGTCACTATTCATCTGCCGATTTGGGTTTTGCTGACACGCACATGTCCATTCACGCTTTGATTTGCTGTTCTGGGCGATAATTTTATTTTATTTCCAGAAGTTCTTGCCATCATGGTCCTTTCAATGGAGGAATGGCAGACTATTGTCCTGGAGTTTCCTAAGTTTGACGGGGTGGATCCGGTTTCCTGGATCGCTCGAGCCCAAAAAATATTTGAGGTACACCGTTTGCGGGATCTAGATAAGTTGCAATTGGCATCCCTTAGCATAGACGAGGAAGCTGCCACTCATTGGTTTTCTAGTTACTGTTTTCGTAATCTCAAGCTTACCTGGAATGTATTCATCTTACTCTTGCTTTGGCGTTTTGGTGACGATCGTTTTAATACTATTTCCATGAGGCTGCAATCTCTTAGACAAGGAGGTAGTGTTGACGCTTATGTGCTGGAATTTGAGGCTTTGATGACCAGAATCCCAAATTTGTCGGAACTTCAGTTGTTGTTGGGTTATTTTCTACATGGCCTCAAGCCACAGATTCGTTGGCGGGTGTGTTCTTTACGCCCTACCAATCTATCGCACGCCATAGAGCTTGCACGAGATGTCGAATTCCAACTTGCTTAGGGACAACCACCGACTGATGTCGTTTCTTGTCCTCCTCCTTCTCACACCAAAGGAGAAATCGATGTTAGTATTTCGGTGGCAGCAGAAGACGTACTCAAGGAGGACTCAAGCGAAGACCTAGTGAAGGAGGACTCAAGCGATGGCGAACGGAAGGAGAACTCAAGCAATCAACATGTTGCGCTTACTTCTGAAATTGATAATGAGTCCAAGCAAGACACTTCTTTGCCAATGGAAGGTCTCACAAACTGTGCTGCCATTATGCCCCACATCTCTGGTATTAAGTCTTTTGAAAGCACAAACTCTATAGAAGATGCTCCGATATCAATGAATGTGAACGCGCTTCAGAATGAAAAGTTTTTTAAAGTAGGGGCTTCCAACCAATTCAGTACACAATTAATAATGGGCTTTGTGGATGAAGTTAGTGACTCGATGCAGAGGGATGAACCCTCAATGCAGATGCAACCATGGGTCCTCAATGTGTTGTCCAAGCGACCTCCTCCAATGCCGCCAGATATGAACACTTGGACACTTGTTGTTCTGGCGCTTCACTTGGTTTTCCCCCTACAATGGGACCCGGGAGGGGAAGATTGGATCTACTATGCTACTTCCAACCTTGAGGACAAGGTTGATTTTAGGGGGGGAGTATTGTTAGGATTAATTATATTAGGATTTAATTTAGGAATCTATCTTTAATTATGACTAGATTACTACACAATTATGACTATTAAGAACATATAATTGAAACAATTGTTAAAATATATTTACTAAAAAGATGCAAAACATAATATTGTACGAAATTTAAATTGTAAATAACAAAAGTCACTCGTGCCCCGTGCAGGGCACGGGTAGTTCCGCTAGTTAATTATTAATATGCAGTAGTGGAGAAAGGAAAAGCTTATTGGAGAAGAAGTAGGCAAGTGGAGCCCATGAAGCTCAAATGCATGAGAGCTCGACACGTTAGCATTTCCTGAGCCTGGATCTTTGAGTGACACGTTAGAAGATTGAATGTGGTAGTGACACATCAGCAGAGTCTCTCTCATAGTGCTATTGTTTTATAAAGTATATAGATGAGAGGGTTGTTCTCAAGTACAATTATCTATCAATAATATTTTCTGTTTTCAAAAAAAAAACTTGCTACTATAAAATTATATTTAGTAGGTTACTTATATATTTTAAATTTAAATAGAATATTTAGTAAACATAATTGAGTTTTAGTTAATTACAAAACATATATAGACTCAATCATAAAAAATACTATAACTCTTAAAAATTATTAATTTAGAAAATTTAAATTTTAAAAAATATTATGTACTCAACTCAAGTTTTTTCTTACAAATCGAATGATGTCGTTATTTGAAAAAAAATATATACTTTTATTGTTTATATCATATCATTATCTTATCCATCATAAACACAGGATAAGATAAGAACTTATCATGCTCTTATCATGTCTTACTCTTACCTTAATTGACCAACAAACGAGCCTTTAATGTACTTTTCATTATAAATATATCCCTGTTCAATTCAACTTTGCATTCTTGCAAAAAAACAAATTGATTCTCAAACTTACTTTATTCTTAAGGGCATGATGGCAGTTAAAACTTCGTTTTTGTTTATTTGCTTTAGTGTTTTATTTCTCATAGCATCTGAGCCCGATATTTCTTTTCGTTTGTTGTTTCTTGTACAATTATCTACACTTCAAAATTAGGTAGTATGTTTACATTAATTACCTTGGTTGCATTCTATGTTAAGGTTTTGACAATTTGAATAAATTTTGCAGGTTTTAAGGTCCAAGTTCGTGCATACACCAACTGCGCAACTGATAAGGATTGTATTTCTTTACTATGTGGTCTCTGCTCTCCGAGGTGCATTCGAGGAGCATGCGTTTGCCCTTGTCTTCCACGCAATAAACACATTTGGTGAAAAAAAAATGTTAGGAAAAAAAGTTATGATGAGACTAATTTTATGGTGCAAAACAATAATTCATGCCTCTTAAATTAATTATTGTAATAAGAGGTTGAAATGTTGAGATAATTAAGTATATCAACTATATCTACCTCAAAAACATTAATGTCTTAATATTTGAGTTTTTTGTTTTGTTTTGCTTTTTGTGTTTTTTAATATATGACTAAAGTCATATATATATATATATATACATATATATATATATATTTTATCTACCAAAAAAAAATATGACTTTGTCTACTAAAAGGATAAATATACGCATCATTAATAATAATAAAATCATCATTGTGAAAGATGAAAGGGAGTAGTGGGAAAAACAAGCAAGATAATCTTCAATAATATAATTCTAGTAGTTGAATTAAAAATTGTAAAGACATTGGATATTAGATTCAACTTCATAATTTTGAGGATTTATTCTCTTAAGGATGATTAATAATGTTAAATGCTGAATGAGAAACTATATAATTTGTTTAATTGATTTGATTTGATTTGATTTTCTTTTTATCTTTTTCTCAATTCAGTTGATTTGATTTGATTACTTTTGATTACAAAAAATCAAGAAGCTTATTATGTTATTATAAAAAATTAGAAAGTAACTTAACTTTAAAAAAATCTTAATAACTAATTATCAATTTTGGCATTAAAACCAAACATATATATGAATATATTATATCGATGTCGTTATTTGGAAAAAAATTATGTACTTTCATTGTTGATTCTTTAAAAAAAAAGCAAAATAATGTATTAATCATAGCTTTGAAAAAACCAAGCTTAAAAGGAGACAAATCAGACCAGATGATTAGTAAATGAAGCCTTCTTTTCATTATAAATATAGCCCTGTAGAACTCAGTTCTGCAGTCTTGCAAAAAAACATTGATTCTAAAAAAATACTTCATTCTCAGGCGCACAATGGCAGTTAAAGTTTCATATTTGTTTCTTTGCTTCACAGTTTTATTTCTCATCACATTTGAACCCGGTATTTCTCTATGTTTCTTGTTTTTTTGTACAAATAAACAATCATCTACGCTAAAAAAAATAAGTAGTACATTAATTAGCTTGGTTTCATGCTATGTAAAATCGTGTGCAATGAATATTAAGGTTTTGACAATGTGAATGGATTTTTGCAGGTTTTAAGGCCCAGGTCAGTGCATACCACCCAGACTGCCTAACTAATAAGGACTGTTTTCCTATGGAATGCCCCGGTAATTGTTTAGCGACATGCGTTCAAGGAGTATGCGGTTGCCATTGTCCTCATCCGCAAAAAGAACATGTTTGATAAAAGTTATGATGAGGCTCATTTTATGGTTCAATACAATAATTCAATGCCTCTAAAACTATTTATTGTAATAAGAGGTTAAAATGTTGAGATAATTATGTATAACAAATATACCTTCCTCAAATACATTGGGATTTTGTTTTGCTTTTTGGTGTCTTAATTTATGGCTTTGTATACTAAAATGATAAATATACGCTTCAGAAAAAAATCATCATTATGAGAAATGAAAGGGAGAAGTGAGAGAAAGGAACAAGAATGTACTGTTAAATAGTATAATTCTAGTAGATGAATTGAAAATTTTGAAGACATTGGATATAGATCAAACATCATAATTTTGAAGATTTAGTCTTTTAAGGATAATTAATGACAAGTTAAATAATGAATAAAAAAGTATATAATCTTTTTAATTGACTTGTATTGATTTTTTAATCTTTATTTCAATTCATTTTTTTGTGTTACAATAGGAAAATAAACAAAAGCAAACTACGCACACGCGTCTAAGTACAAGGAAGCATAAGCAACGGATGGAGGTTGCCCCCACACACGATGCGACGATCCCTCCCGCACCGCTTTTCTAGCTAGAAACTATGCAACGTTATTACGTTCATGAGGTATATGAATGAAAGAAAAACTCCAGTCCTTCTGTACGTAGCAGCTCCCTCACCCCATGATTGCTTCTCTATCCCAATAAGAATTAATCTCCACAGGCTCCTGAAGAACATGAACACTTCTAAGCAATCAGATGCAAAACCCACTAAACGAATGCCAAGGCACCATGCATGAGCATGCCCTAATTCCACCGTCCAAAGCTCCGCTCGAAACGTTGAGCCATACACCCTGTATTCTGAAATTGCAGATTTCCAAGAGCCACCTGCTTCATGGAGCACGACAACACCACCCATCCTCCTCATAGTTGGACTTGGATACCGACTCCCATCCACAGTGAGATAAGGACCTGCCAACCTCGCACCTACACTGCTACTTCTTGATACGTTTTCCATCTACACAAGATAAGTCGCGTCCCCTTTCCAGCTCCCACGTCCAACAACACGTTCCTCCGGATTTGGGTCATATGCCAAACCTCCTCTTCGAACACCTGCTAGTTACCCCATCTCCAATTCCACCACATTACCGCGACAACCAGCATCCCTTCACGCTGCATCAGAGTCCCAGCGAGCCACTGTTAAAACGATTGCCCTCCATCAATGCAAGGTAAGATAGCTTCAAACTGTCTCCACAAGGCTCGGGCCTGGGGGCATGTCCCCAACTGAACATATGGTTCAGGTCTTCGTTCTCATTACCGAATATAGTTTCTTTTAATTCATTTAGTTTGTTTTGATTGCTTCATAACAAAATTCAAGAAGCTTTTTAAGTTATTGTATACTGTAAATTAACTTTTATAAAAAATTATTTAATTACTAATTATCAATTTTGGCAGATATTAAAACCAAACCACATATATGAAACTATTATATGGCCAACCATCAAATCAATCCAAGCCACGTCTAGTTGCATGTATTTTATCCCTCATCTAGTTGGCCATTTAAAGTTACCATTGCTTAAGAGGAACCAAAATCAATATAACAATGCTTATTATTTTTATTACGAGTGAATATAAGAAAGTAACAAAAATTAATTAATTTAACAGCCCTGTTTTTTTTTTACAACTGAAATTCATATTATTAAGAGGACCAAAAAACCTATCAATTCCCACAATCCATTTGTCCGTCATCCTCAAATGTAGACATAACCCTCTCCTAAATTGACCAAGACCTTTAAGCAGGGCCTCGTTAAAATCTTACTAGGAAAACTCAGTGAAAAAAAACCTAGTAAAGAAAAAGAGTGCCCTAGTCTCAAGGGGTCAAAATAAACCATTAGTACAAAGTGGAAAATGTTCATCCACATGCAAAGCCACATCTATATACTTATTAAAAGAAAATCCTTATCCACAAAAAATTAACACATGGCATTGCCATAATGATTTTTCTCACACCCCTCTTTCTGGCTGACAAATGTCACAGCCATAGAGACTTTCACAAATTAATTATACAAATCGATTTCCCTATAATTTTGATTCTTTGTCCCCTATTAAATGAAAACATTATAAAGGAGCCATGAGTCTCTTCAAAATAGAATTCATGCACATCCCATTATAAAGGAGCTATGGATCAACCAAAAGCCCACAACGATGAAACAATTAAAAGGGTCATAATTGCAAAAGAAACAAAAAAATTGTTCAGAGTGGGAATTGGTCAAGGCATTTACAACATATGCCTTCAATTTCGCAAACGGACATATTGGAAAAACTAATCACATTTTTCTGAAAAGTATTGGAAGATAAGTAATTAAATGCAGAGACTTATTTTGGGGTGTGATCCACGTTTTTTGGCCTCAATATCCTCCACCTTTTTAAGCCTAATGTAAATCTTGGCAATATTAATTTCAGTATATCAATTTTGATATGAACATACATACTTAAATAAAAATAACAAAATTTGTTGTGCAACGCACGGGTAAGAAATGCTCACAAAAATTAATTGGGTTTCTTTTATTGTTAAATAAATAAATATAATTTATATAATCACCTCATAGATTAAGGAGTTAATATTCAATTTAAGTTAATGCATTTCCTTTTTAAAAAATTGTAAAAAAAACTGAGTTTGAAATTTAAAATGAGTACGAAATAATAGTAATTGGGGTCAAATTTTCGGTCAGATTTTAAAACATTTTTCTTAAATGAGTACTATATATTTATGTTTAAATCACATGGTAAAAGACTTTCACGGGGAAAAACATTTTACATTAAGAATAATTCAGGTAAAAACTAATAATTTTTCCTAACTCTTCATTCCCCTCCAACCCTTATGTCTCATAGCTTTTACCACTTTTGCTAACTCTCGGAAACAATTTTTCATCTAATTTAAGTATATTTTTCATAATTTAAAAATATTTAGATTAAATATATAAAAAAAATTATCAAATTTTGCAAGTTGTGTGATACCATTGTGATTGATTTTGTTTGATTGAATGCTTATTTTTTATTATATCTTAATTTTTTAATACGTGTCTAAATAATGAGATCAATATTCATCGTGCAACGCACAGGGTAAAAACGCTAGTACAAAACCCAATTCTAAACTTGAACTGCAATTCCATGAAACATGCGTGACACAGCAACCATATATCAACAAACTTGTCCTTGCCACCATAAATCTTCACTTCCATAGTTCCATCTTGCTATATCTCCACGCATGCCATAATCAAATCCTGCACAACATCATCAAAAATAAAAGGACGCCCATCCCCTGTCACATGAAACCCGCTACAAGACACCAATGGAACCCACCAATTTTTAACTTAGTAAATCCCCACTCTTCTAAAAACCAGTGAAACCAGCATCCCCTAACAACCCATACAACCTTAATGAAGGAAAAGCATACATTAAGTCCCCCTCCAAAAGCCCCTGTTGGCAAAACCAGAAACCATGCCATGTACTGCACCAGTATACCAGATTAGTAAACATGTAAAGCAATCCCAAAAGCAGTAAAAAGAGGAATCCGTGCCTGTAATCCAGATCTATTAAACAGAGCTAGGGAGACCATCATCACACATTTGCTTTCCATCATCACCAGCTCTGTTGTTTAGTACGAAAGTAGAAGTTACGAAACTTAAGAATTGACAAGGAGAGCCCCGTGACACTTTCAGCAACCGGAGGTCTCAGCAGAGGGTCAAGGATTGGATCGCGCCGGATACAGGCTGGGTTAAAGTCTATGAAGCACAGACTCGGACACGGACACGGGCGGGAACGCCGACACGGCTAAACTCCAAAAAATAGGATACGAGAACACGGCTTTTATATATATATATATATATATATATATATATATGTATGTATGTATGTATTAAAAAAAAGCAACGTGATAATATGTTCACAAAATTAAGAGAACATTGTATCAATTCAATACAATATACAATTAAGTCAGTAACAATGCAGCTTAATAGAAGCAAAAGAAGCTTGAAAATTGTACTATTTATCAATATCAGGCAACATTTTACCAAAGATTAGGAGAATTTGAACTAAAACATCATTCAACCATTAGTACAGGTTTGTTTGTTTAGTCAGTATAGATTCGGGAGAATTTGAACTAAATCTGTTTTGATTACGTTTGTTTGATGTTTAATTAGATAAGATTGTTTTAATTTTAATTTAACTTTTTTTTAAGTCAGAAAATAATAATAAAAAAATAGTACAAGTGTTCCCTATGTGTGTCTAGCCACAAAGGTGTGTCGGCTCAATATACAAGCCGTGTCCATGCCGTGTCCGAGCCAAGAAATAATAATTTTTTTATTCAGACACGCCCCAGACGTGTCCGACACGTGTCGGTCACGTGTCGGTGGCGTGTCCGTGTCGTCCGCGTGTCGGACACGCGGACACGCCTCTGTTTTGAAGTGTCCGTGCTTCCTTAACTAATGGTGATGGAGCAGCGAGTGCATGGCAAGTTGTGGAGGAGTAATCAGAAACTCAGAGGGAAACTGGCTGAGAGGGTTTAGCAGAAATTTGGGTAACTTTAGTACCCAGAATGCGTTTGTAGCCGAGCTATTGGCCATAGCCACTGCTATTGATGTGATGATCAGCCTTGATTATCATCAAGTGATCATAGAGAGTGACTCCTTGGAGGTTGTTGAGCTGCTTGAGCAGCGAGATGTCTGTGAGCACCACTTCGAGTACATAGCTCGCGATATTTAGCGTAAGAGGGATGATCATGGTTCTCTTCTTGTCCAGTACACGCCGAGGGAGGGAAATTCAGTTGCAGACTACTTGGCGAAAGTAGGCTTGGAACTTTCGTTTGGGACTCACTGGTTTGAGGCTCCCTTTGGAGATTGCATTAGGTTGCTAGAGAGGGCCAAGTGTTCCTCTACGTCGCAATCGCCCGTGATTGCACATCGTTAGTTTCTGTTTCTTTTGGGGTCGTGCCCTTCATTTGTAACCAAAAAAAAAAACAAGTACCTAAAATTCACTAGAGTTTAATTAAAAGTCAAACCATTATTATGATACCATTTTGGGGAAAACAAGCGACTCATGATATTTTTAATTCTTGCATTTCATTTCTTACAATCCAACATTTTCCTTAATTAAAAAAATTGAAATGAAAAAATTCAAAAAGTTAAAGCGTTAACTCAAAAAATGAAGATCAATAAATAAATGATAAAATTATGTTTCATAAATTAAAAAAAATTATATATAAGAAATAAAATATATTATTATCAAATCTATCTCCAATAACTCAATTTATTTTCTACTATGATAAATTTTACTATGCATATGACACAGAAGCAAATCAATCGATTATGTTCAAAGACTATTTCTATATATTATTCATTGCATTTGGTTTTTAAAAGTAAGATATATTAATCTAAATAAAGGTATGAGAACAACTCACTCATATATGATAAAAGCTTCTTCTAGAATGAAAAAAAAAAATCAAACTCAACTAAAGAAACACCAAAAACCAACAAGAAATGATATTCATTTAGGAATCTGTTTTATGTAATTTAATCCAAATTTTCTGAATTTTTATTATTATCTTATTTTCAAAGATACATAATACTGTAGTTGGTAAAAAGTTTCAAATTCAATGTAATTTTTTATTTATTACATAGGCTACTAGTATTGTACAAATTTATATCAGTATAAAAATATTATTAAATGTTAGGATGTGTTTGGTGGTCATGAAAGAGATAAGATAGGATAATGTAATCTTATTTTGCTGTAATCTGATGTTTGCTGCACTAACTGGATATGATAATGCAATCTTGTCCCTTATCCTATCTTTTCTATCATGTGCAAATTTTATCATGAGGAGGGAGGTAGGTTCGAACTTATCTTGACATGATATGATAACTATTTTCTATTCTTTTTCAGTACCCTAACCACAAATAATATTATTTGAATATTTATATTTTCATAATTTTTAATTTATTAATGTAAAAATGTTAATTTTAATAATATATTAATTTTATTGATTATCAAGTATAGTTGTACTATAAATCTAAAATTACTTAGTTACTCGTATAAATTGAATAAAAAATGAACAAATACAAATGGGTATGTAAGGTATTGGTCTTACTCGCATAAAAATAATTTTTTTTTTCTTATCACTTGCTACTAATATGTTAGTATTAATTCTTTAACTTATATTATGATGTTAAAATTTTAAAATGATTACTAAATAACAATATAAACATTGACTTATTAATATGAAATATGACTAGTTTTTTCTTATTTGAGAGGCTTGTCATCATGCTTTGATTCCAATTAATACTACTAATATTCTTTTGTTTAAAAAAAAACAACTTAAAAATATTTTACTTGCATGATAATTTACCATTTAAATACTAAATAAGTTGAAAATAAATAATATTAATAATTATTTTGAACTTTTAATAATCCTAATATTTATAACTGTCTACTTCAAATTTAGAATCAATTGTTACTTATATGTTATGAAATTAAAGGGACTATTCAATGAAAAATAATTTTTTTTTAGTTGATACATATTTAGACTCATTTATAAAAATAAAAAATTTCCTTTTGTAACCTATTTTTTTAATAAAATAATACTATCATAATTATTTTTTAAAATTATTAATTTAGAAAAAAAATTTATAAAGAATAGTATGTGCTCAACTTAAGTTTTTTCTTAATAATAAAATGATGTCGTTATTTGGAAAAAAAATATAAACTTTCATTGTTTATATCATATCATATAATTATTTTGTCCACCTCATGTCCACCTCATATCCACCTCAAACACAAGATAAGATAAGATCTTATCCTAATCTTATCCTATCAAACTCTCTGTCATATCGTACTCTTATCATATTCAGACCACAAAACAGGGTCTTCTTTTCATTATAAATATAACCATGTATAACTCAGTTCTGCATTCTTGCAAAACACATTGATTCTCAAAAAAATTCTTCATTCTCAGGCGCAAAATGACAGTTAAAGTTTCATATTTCTTTCTTTGCTTCACAATTTTATTTCTCATCACATCCGAACATGGTATTTCTCTATCTTTCTTGTTTCTTGTACAAATAAATAATCATCTTGGCTAAAAAATTAAGTAGTATGTGTACATTAATTAGCTTGGTTTCATGCTATGTAAAATCATGTGCAGTGAATATTAAGGTTTTCATAATGTGAATGGCTTTTTGCAGGTTTTAAGGCTCAGGTCAGTGCACAGAACATGGCCTGCAAAATCCCTAAGGATTGTTGGCATTTGATGTGCCCCTCTGAATGTCATGCGACAAAATGCGTTCAAGGAGTATGCGAATGCGTTTGTGTTCCACCGCAGAAAGAACATATTTGATAACAGAAATATTAAGCAGAATAAAGTTATGATGAGGCTCATTTTATGGTTCAAAACAATAATTTAATGTCTCTAAAACTATTTATTGTAATAAGAGGTTGAAGTGTTGAGATAATTAAGTATATCAAATATAACTTCCTCAAATACTTCCATGTCTTAAGATTTGAGATTTTGTTTTGCTTTTTTTGCTTTAATTTATAGCTTTACCTACTAAAAGGATAAATATAGGCTTCATTAATGATAGTAATAAAAACATTATCATTAGGTAAGATTTGTTAAAAGCTTCTTCTAGAATGAAACAATAAAATAAAATATAGCCCTACTTAAAAAAATCACAACAACCAACAAAAAATAATATATATTTAGCAAAAGATTTTATATAATTTTAATTTACAAATTTACTTAATGTTTAGTATCATCTTATTTTCAAAGAGTCATATATCAAATATATCTTCCTCAAATACTTCCATGTCTTAAGATTTGAGATTTTATTTTGCATGCTTTTTTTGCTTTAATTTATAGCTTTACCTATTAAAAGGATAAATATACGCTTCATTAACAATAGTAATAAAATCATTATCATTAAGTAAGATTTGTTAAAATCTTCTTCTAGAATGAAACAATAAAATAAAATCTAGCCCAACTTAAAAAAAGCCCAACAACCAACAGAAAAATAATATTTATTTAGGAAAATTTTTTGTATAATTTTAATTTAGAAATTTACTTAATATTTAGTATTATCTTATTTTTAAAGAGTCATAATAGTTGCTAAAAAGCATCAAGTTCACAGTAATTTTTTATTTATTACATAGCCAAATTGTTTTGTATGAATCATTTTATATTTTTTTTAGAGCAAATAATGTATATATTATTGAAATTTAATTAAAAAAGGTGGGGACAACCCCACGAGTTTATTAGGCTCTAATAGACTATTGAGATAGTACAAAGGCCTTTGGATTATTACACCCACTCTTGCAAGAGGATTATATTTTTAAAAGAATTAAAGGGGTGTGCAGTGTTAAAGTAAACATTGTTTACACAATAATTTAATTAAATTTCACCACATCAGAAAATATATTATGGTTTTAATTAAAATTTAAAATGAAAGTTATTATTTCTCTTATATGACATGTTGTGATTGGTTGTTAATGTAAAACTATTTTACACCGAAAATGCATATCTATTAAAATATTTTTAAAATTGTAAATTCAACCATAATATTTTTAAATTGCAAATACCAAGCTAGAATTAGAGTCTGAACAAAAATCTAAATTATTTAATTAAAAACTAGCATAATTAGATATGTTTATTTTGGATTTAAAAATTTATGAAATGAAGTGTAATATGATTAGTCGGTCCTATTTTAAACAATCATTCCCGTATAAATGAATTACAACATATTTCACTTAGTCTTTTTAACTTTTAATTCTTAATGAAATCCAGTTTTTTATGGAAAAAAAAAGTAGTTTCACTTTCTTGTGTATTTTGGGCAAAAGCTTTGCTAAATTGATCGAATCAAAACACGCGAACTGATGTTAAATAAGAGAGACCCATGACTATTCATAACGGTTGTGCTTAATTAAAGAAAAGCATATGCATTTCAGATGTTTCGTTTCATACTCTTAAGTATTTCTCTTTGGACAAATGTACTACCTGAAAATAAGACATTTTAAAAATCCTGATGTGAGATTAAATATGAATATTTTTACCGACATTAGCAACATATATTACCCTTTTTTAAATATTTCTTAGTACAAAATTAAGATTTTGACCTGTGTTTGTCAATCCAACATGTCTAGGTCGTGGAATAGCAATGTCAACCACCCTCCTTCACGTTTGAAAGAGAGATAGAACTTGCCCCATCTTTTCAATTTATTTATTGAACTTCTTGAGTTCAAATGTGTCCTACCCTATGTGATCAAGATATTCCACAATGTCAAAATCAGTAAGAAGAGTTGTTGCCACTACGTACATTGCTTGTGGAAAGAGAAATAAATGCACTTGGAATTTTGGCTAATATGGACCCTCTTAACATCTTAATCTAGAGTTTCCTTTGAATTCCTGTATAAATTTGTAGTATAGTAGCGGGATCGAATCACTTTAACTTTATTTTTAAGTTCCTGAAATATATATAAGTGGGGTGTGATTTCATGAAAAGCAAGCACATAAACTGCATTAGTAAGAAAAAGCTATCCGAAATGTTATTCTTCTCATGAGAGACGTAAGTGAACTGCACACTCGAGAATCTTGGAATAAGCTGTCGTATTCGATTAATCGTGTTTGTGTCCCTTTCCCAATGTGTATTGACATCTTCATTATGATGTATTGCATTCATTTCAAGTAAACAATCAAGGGCACAAATAACACTAACTCTTAAACTCGACAACGTATTTGGAAGGACCCTCCACCTTTTGTTTCGGCGTTGTTATACATTAATGTTGTTAGCTAATTTTCTGTTTTGCTGTTAAGCTTCCTGTTGTAAACAAAATAAAATATGAAAGAGCTAAGTTTGATCATCGGTGTTACCTTTGTTTTGATGTCGTATGTGCAAAGAGTTAACGTGTTGCGGGGATAGCTCAGTTGGGAGAGCGTCAGACTGAAGATCTGAAGGTCGCGTGTTCGATCCACGCTCACCGCATTTCTTTTTGCATTTTAATAATTCTAAGCTATCTCTATTGTGTAGTCGTATCTGTAATAATTATTAGTCAAACAAACCATGTTTAAACAAGTTACAAAAAACCAATCTGAAATCTCTGTGAAGAAAAACAAACTTGTCCTTAGTATAGGGGACAAGCTCGCATGTACTGTATCTTTGTGCTGGACAACTCATAATGTTCCTGATTCGCAGTCAAAGAGGTCGATGTCTTCAAGTTTCCATGAAATTACTATAAAGGTTTTTGTATGTACCAGGTTTTTTGCAGTTTTGAGTTGACTTCCCTTCCTCTGTCGACAATGAAACACCTTACTCAATCTTAGACAACAAAGCTTTCAATAATTATGTAAACACAATTAGAACAAACACAAACAATTAGATGTCTGGCAAAAGTGGAAGATTTGCACCCAATTCAATGGACATAAACGTGATCCTCAGAAAGCATCTTACATTATGGATGTCTAGCAAATAACAACGGCTACAACGGTCTCAATGTCTCATGATTTTCAGTCTCATAATTTCAAAACGGTGTCTCTCAAATGATGCCTTAATTACTTGAATTCCATACTATTGCCAACAGGGAAGGTGGAAGAAAAGTACAATTAACAGTGTGACACAGAGGATGGTAAAGGCAGTCAAGTCACGGTGGTGGACGGTAGGATTTATCAGCAAATTAAAAAATACTAGGGACTAAAATCCAAATGGAAAACATATCCTATATGCATCAGCAAGACTGACAAGTCTCAACCAAGATAATTGTGTCCCTTGAGCTATGGTGTGTCGGTGGCAGCACCTCGGACAGAGTACAATATGAAAGACATGAGCAAGAATGTGATGATTAGATTTTCTGTTTAGTTATGTTTTAAATTACCCCATTCCTTTCTTTATATAATAACCAAATGAGGGGTGAAATTTTGTTCCTTTTTATATAAATTAACTAGAATTTTATGGTGTATTAGTTATTTTTCTAACAACAATATCTTTCTTTAATAGAGTTTTTTTTTCTCTTTTTACTATGCAACTCATTAATGAAGAAATCCTTGAAGCCAACAATTCTTTGCTCGAGAAGTGGTCGTGACTTGACACTCAAGAAGTTGACACAACATGTAAGCCCTTGTCCTCCTTTCAATCTGTGACACTGCACTCAAAGTGTTAGAAAATCGAACATACCCTCTCAATTTTTGTACCTCAGCCTGATATGACATGCAACCCAACCTCATGCACTCATACATGGAACTCCTAAACTCAGTTCTATAAAAGGAGAGATTAATAAACCACAAAGTACACACTCCTTCATCCTCCATCCCTGCTTATCACCCACTTGCCTCACTTGAGTGTCCGGGCATTATTACTGGTCCACTCGCGAAGCTTCAACATAGCGGAGTTGTCAAATGATCAACCATTTGTCCTCGTTTCCATCTCACTAGCCATCGAGCTTCTGCTCATGACAGCCCAACCTGAAGGGTGATCTTAATTAATAGACGCGAATCAAAGAGACATATAACTCTTTAATTAAGAAGTCGTCGACAACCTCCATAGTTATTAAATAAATCATTAAGCCATCTCATAACTCAACAAATCACATTACATAACTCCAAAGCAACTCAAGTCTAAAATGTGATCTCAAAGCCATTAAAAGCCTTGGGTAACGAAGGTCAAAAATTTAATCTTCACTAGATCATTATATTGGGAGTTAAGCTATGTGTTTATGAGTCTAACCCTACCTAATTTTATGACTATAAAGTTTGAACATAATATATAATATATAATATATGATGTAAAACTCATCCCATAAACCATATTAGATGGTTGTAAATGCATGTGAACACCCTTTTACCACTTTTAAGGAAGATCCTCTTTTGATGCCACGCGGAGCCAACAGCAGCATCAATCAATCTATCTCCTCCTCCTCCTTTTTGCATCTGCATGCTGTCATCCCCAGTCAGCGGGTCTCACACAGCCCACAAGATTAAATTAAATTAATCTCCCTCATTAACTTTCTATATTAAATTAACAACACCAACAGGACACTTTCGTCAGATCCCATTTTCTTTTGACTCCCACTGATACACGTGCCTAAAATTCAAGGACACTCCAGTCTTTTCCTCACCCTCTCTCTCAACTTGCTTGTTCAGCACTCTTTCACTTCACTTACTCTAAACTCATTTCATTCATTCCACCTGCTCCTAAACAAAACCAAATAGTAGCTTCTTTCACAATTTCCACTCCTCACATTTCTTTTCTTTTTTGTGTCGTGACAATCATGTTTGAGCAGGGAACATCCATATCATGGTGCGACTACTAATTAAAAAATAAAAAATAATAAAGAATATTATTAATATTTATTATATAATAAAAATAAATTTAGGTTAATTTTGTGTGTGTTGTTGTGGCGGGTGCACATAAAAATATTCTATTGTCACCCTGATTATGCACTGTGTGTCCTCTTCATCCCTCTCTATTATTTGGAACGGGGCCCGCCTTCCTTCTTTTGGTGCCACGAGAGGCCTTCGGCAGGGAGACCCCCTCTCCCCTTATTTATTTGTGCTTTGTATGGAGCGTCTTGCCCATATGATTCACCATGAGGTTAGCGATGGTCGTTGGAAGCCGGTTCAGATCTCGCAAGGGGGGCCAGGTATATCTCATTTGTTTTTTGCAGATGATGTCCTTTTATTCGCCAAGGCCGAGGTCTCGCAGATCAGGATTATTCATCGTGTATTGGAGGAGTTCTGTGGGGCTTCGGGTCTGCAGATTAATGTGGCAAAATCAAGGGCATTTGCTTCTTGGTGTGTGGATGGTGCATTGAAAGAACGTATTACTTCCATTACATCCATTCCTTTTACAGATAATATTGGGAGGTACTTGGGGTTCCCAATACACCAAAGCAGGGTCAGGAGGGAGGATTTCACTTTTATCATTGACCAAGTGACTGCTAAACTAGCCTCTTGGAAGGCTAATTTGTTGACCAAGCCTGCACGTCTCACGCTTGCTAAATCAGTCTTATCGGCCATTCCGGTGTATGTAATGCAGCTTAACTGGCTCCCTCAGAGTGTTTGTGACCAGCTTGATGTTGTTGTTCGACGGTTTCTATGGGGGAATGGGAACAACAGAGGTATTCCTTTGGTGGGATGGGACATGATCACTAGGCCAAAAAGTCAGGGAGGTCTTGGCGTCCGTAGTGCTCGTATGACCAATGTGGCTATGTTGGGGAAACAGCTCTGGAGTCTGTTGCAAAATGAGGATAAATTTTGGGTTCGGATTATTTGGAATAATCACCATGTGGCTGGACATTCCATTCTCACTTGTGAAAATGCGGGTGGGTCTTATTTTTGGCGATCAATTATGAAAGCTAAGAGTATATTAAAAGGTGGGTTTGCAGTGAGATTTGGCAATGGGAGCTCCTCTTTTTGGTATGATAGTTGGTCTCCTATGGGTAGGCTCTGTGATTTGGTATCTTATGTTGATATCCACGATACTTGTTTCACCATAAGGGAGTTGATCTCTGATGGACGGTTTAATTTACAGCTTTTGTACACAGTTCTTCCAGAGGTGGTGGCCCATTACTTGCTCAGTTTCACGAATATTTTCCTTGATGAATCTACACCAGATTGTTTGATTTGGAGCCATACTCTGGATGGGTTGTACAGTGTTAGAGGGGGCTATGCTTGGCTGCGGGATACTCAGAACGCAGTGCAACCGGGTCCACCAGTAGATCCTTTGCATGACTGGGTAGCGATTTGGCGTCTACAGATTCCTGAGAACATTCGGTATTTTATGTGGCAGGTCCTTCATTATTCTTTGCCAACTGAGGCACTCCTGGCGCGCCGCCACCTCCCAGGCCATGATGGTCGTTGTGTTCGCTGTCATGGAGCCGACGAGACTCTCTTACATACCATTCGTGATTGTCCTGAAGCACGTCGGGTTTGGCACGCCATCGGCTTCGTTCTCCCTCCTCAGTTCTTCTTGATGCCTCAGTTCAGTGATGTACTGTCTATGTTCCATGGCTTTAGCTTGGTCATTGTGCTAGCAACAGCTTGGATAATCTGGAAGGCCCGTTGTCGGTTCATTTTCACAGAGAAGGTGCAGGTTGTGCATCAGGTGGTTCGGGCGGCTCGGTCACTATGGGTCCTTATAGCTAGCGTGTATCATCGCCCTTCTTCTCAGACGGTTGAGCGTTGGGTTCGTTGGCAACCACCACAGGAGGGTTTTGTTGCTTTGAATACGGATGGGAGCTCCTTGGGAAACCCAGGACCCTCTGGTTATGGTGGTGTCGTGCGGTCCCAACATGGTCTTTGGCTTTTTGGGTTTGCTGGTTTTATTGGTATCTCGGATTGTCTCCGGGCGGAGCTGTTGGCTATTTTGCATGGTTTGCGCCTTTGTTGGGATCATGGTTTTCGACGTGTTGATTTGTTCTCGGATTCTACTTTGGCGTTGAGTCTGCTGTCTAAGGACCCACTGGTCTTCCACTCCTATGCAGCTATCATTAATCAGATTAAATGCTTACTTCGTCGAGATTGGATTGTTCATAGACATCACCTTCTACGGGAAGGGAATGCTGTGGCGGATTTCTTAGCCAAGCTCGGAGCGTCGTCTACTTCAGCTAGCTTGGTTTGGGATGAGCCTGTGAATGGTGTAGCTGATTTGTTGAGGGCTGATCTCATGGGTACTTCGTTCATGAGGGTCTAACCTCCTTTCTCTTTTTTCTTTCTTTGCTTTTGTATCAAAAAAAATAAATAAATAAAACCAACCAACAAACTCACAGACCAATAAAAGAAGCCTCTCACAGAGAGAGTGAGAATCAAGAGAGAGAGTGAGAATCTAGAGAGAGAGAGTGACTGAGAGCACTGAGAGAGAGAATCAAGAGAGAGAAACTAGAGAAAGAAAGAGATTGTAGTAGAAGAAGAAGAACAATAGACAGAGGAAGACACTGTGAGAGAGAGAGAGAGTAGAAACTAGAAACCCCATTTTCTCTCTCTACTTTCTCACTCTACAATCCAAACGAAACGCGCATTTCATCGACGGAGCAGCGTCTCTCATTCTCTCCTCCGTCGTCGTCGTCGTCGCAACCAGCTCCGGTTCAATGGAGCAGTACGGCCGCTCCAACGAGGGCTCGCGGTCTGATCCGTCGCCGGAATGGACCGGACCCGGCGGCGAAACTGGCCTTGAAGGTACCTTCTATTTTCACGATTCGTGGTTTTTGTAGAATGTAGCTTTGTTTTGATCTTGATTCTGGAAAATGCAGAACCTATGTGGCAATTGGGGCTGGGTGGTGCTGCTTCCGACGAATCGTATCCGCAGCGTCCCGATGAGGCTGATTGCTCCTACTATTTGAGAACCGGTTTCTGCGGCTTTGGTTCCCGGTGTCGGTTCAATCATCCCCGTGACCGTGGCGCGGTAAATTCCTTGTTTGTGATCATCATCATGCGTATCTATTGTGCAATTTGGTTTGATCTTACTCATGACCTTGCTAAATCAGAAAAGGCTTTTTGAATTTTCCATTGTGAACTCTGATTCAGTGTCGTTTTGTAATTTGGGGATTTCTGTGTGTCTTGGTTAGGTTATTGGAGCTGCCAGAACTGCCGGGGACTATCCAGAACGAGCAGGCCAGCCTGTGTGCCAGGTGCTTTATATGTTTATGCTGAAATATCACTGATTGCCTTTGGCAATTTGCACTGTAATTCATTGTGTTTTGTATAAAATATTGTGCTTAACTATGTAAATGGAGGATCGAGTGAGATTACGAATTTTTTTTGGTTTGTTTGTCTTTGAAGTTTGTGGGTTTTGTTTTGTATTGACTCTATCTGCTGATACATTATATGCAGTATTATATGAGGACAGGATCGTGCAAATTCGGTGCGTCTTGCAAGTATCATCACCCTAGGCAGGCAGGAGGCATGGCTAGTCCGGTGTCACTAAATTATTATGGATATCCAATACGACCGGTCTGTATTGCTTTATAATTTTACATGTATTGTGAATGTTGGGTCTTGTTTTCTTATCATACAAAAAGATTATTCTGAATTTGAGTACTTACAAACAATGACAATTTACAGGGTGAGAAAGAGTGCTCCTATTATGTGAAAACGGGACAATGTAAGTTCAGTGCAACTTGTAAATTCCATCATCCACTTCCCACTGGTGTTCAAATTCAAGCACCACCGCCAGTTCCCCCGGTTTCACCTTTACCTGTACCAGTACCTTCACCCTTGTATCAAAACGTACAGTCTCCATCTGGTCCTTCATCTCAACAAATCGGTGTACTGGTTGCAAGGCCACCTTTATTACCTGGTTCGTTTGTTCACAGCCCCTACGGACCTGTGGTAGTCTCCCCTACTATGGTTCCTTTTTCTGGTTGGGGACCATATCAAGTAGGTCAAGCATTTCTTTTTTGACTTCTTACTCAAATTATATTTACATTCAATGTAGCATTTAATTGTTGAGCTCTTGGTGCAGGCTTCTGCAACAAGCCCAGTACTTCCTTCCAGCTCTCCATCTAATGTTGGTTCAACACAGCTTTATGGGATAACTCACCTACCTTCATCTGCTGCTGCCTATACTGGACCATATCAACCTTCTGGTTTCTCAGTTGGTCCTTCAAGCAGTAGTCAGAAGCAGTCATTTTCAGAAAGGCCATATCCACCAGAAATTCAGTACTATTCGAAAATAGGGGAGTCAAAATTGGGTCCATCATATAGGTATCAACATCAAGCAGACATGAATGCTGCGCCGAAAGTGAATGTCATTCTTAGTCCTGCAGGCCTTCCTTTGCGCCCGGTAATGATTGTCTCAACTTCTTTGTAACTAAGGCATCCCTTATTGAGTTATGAAGTATATCTGCAAGATCCATCTCCCCTCTTCTATCTGGTAGAAAAAAAAAAGCTTTGCTGTTTATCTATCTTCCCTCTCCAACAAAATTTAGTAGAATGAGGTTATTGAAATAACTATTTGTTAGTTATAACCAAATTGGGTTCTTATCATTTTGTTTTCAATAGCTTATTTAGGATTTGAAACTTGCTTTACTGAAACTTAAGTGTAGTTTGCTATTTATCATTGAGAACAAATCATAGCAGGAGCAATCGTTTCTTGTCTTTATGTTATCACATGTCACACATTCATATTAGTTATATCATGCATATACAATCTCTTAACTTTAGTTGAACGGCCATTTTATGAAATTATGTTACAAATGTGTTTCAATACATCGGTACTCTACTGGAGATTCTTGTAGAAATATTTGAAAGCATGAGGGGAAAACTGTTGGTTTAGTAGTGTCACTCTTGGGATTGAATCTACCTTTTATGCAAGTGGATTTCCAACTTCGTTGTGCGTTCGTTCCTTTCACTCTTTGGTTCTTCCTTCCTTTAGTTGTATGCTCGTTAAATATTTCAGTCTGATCACAATGACTGTACTTGGTTAATTTCTGCCTGCAAGATCGTCTTCAAAGTATTTGAATGTGGATATTTGTCTACCAGAGCACGGAATATTGTGTATTATAAACATATGATGCCTCTTTTTAAGTTTGTAAGATAATACTAAAACTTAGTAATAAAGACTAACTGACGCTATCATGTTCTATTGTATTTGAATGCAATGCTACTTTGGTTAGTTTCTTGTGCATAATTTCTCACCTTCATGTATTGATCATTAAGGGATATTTTCCCCCATATGTACTTGTTAAGATAATTTCTTGGCACCTTCATATTATAGTTAGATCTGTAACCAATAATAAGTTTTTTATGTCATGCCTATCCTTTTTTTGGCCAGCATTTAAATCTATCCCATATTTATGGAAGTTTTCATATTTTTTGGTACATGAAAGAGTTATTTATTAGCCCTTTAGATCTTATTATTTTATTGTTTTAATCATCATAAAAACATAGAAGAATATGGAAATATATTTCCTCCTTCAGCAGTTTGCCTTTAGATCAATATTTATGAGACACTGTATTTTAACATTCTATTGAGTACTGGGTAATGATCTTATGTTACCTAAATAGTATTAACAAATTGTGCTTTGTATTTGATTGTTTGAGGAAGTATGTTGCATAGGGTGATAAGTTTACACTTTAAGTCGGAACTCCTCTAAGTCACTACTCACTAGCACATTGTTCCAAATGGCACACCTTAGAAATGATAGTCTATGTATGTCATATGCAGAATAGACAAAGCATGAAAAACTTAAGCTGATAAGAGGTGTGTATGAATGATTTTAATTCAATGTCCAACACATCTTGTTCATATACCTGAATTTTATTTCTGTCATATATTTTTTTTTGTGCTTAAATACGAAGTTTTTATTTAAACTTGGTTATTTGAGTTTGTGCATAGTTGCTTGCTCCATGTCTCCATCAGTTGCATGCGTTTTTTTTTTCGTAGAACTCCTGTGCTCTGTCATCTGTTTTTTGTCTCTCTAGCTTATATTACGTTCTCATACTAGCTTGAGTTCAAACTTTTTTTCACGGGTAAATTTTCTGTTTCCTTCCTGTGATTTTAAATTTGGAACATTAAGAGCTCTTCATTATTTTCTTGAATGTGGTTACTTCGGAAATTAGTAAACTAGTCTTTGATGTTCCTCTTAGCTGTTATTGTTGTCTCTCTTCCTCATGCATTCCTGTTTTTCTTTGTTCAACGCAGGTATTTCAATTTCATTTGGCACTTTAACTGTTTAAAAAACTAACAATTGGCAATGAAAAGTTTGTTTCTTCAATTGAAATGTTTTCCAAATATATTATTTGACTATGTTCGTATTCATCAAGCATCTAATGTTTGTGATTGATAATCAGGGGGCACCACCTTGCACTCATTATGCACAGCGGGGAGTATGTAAGTTTGGTCCTGCATGCAAGTTTGATCATCCTATGTCTTCAATGAGTTACAGTCCATCTGCTTCTTCCCTGACTGACATGCCAGTTGCGCCCTATCCTGTGGGTTCATCAATTGGTACTCTTGCTCCACCATCTTCATCATCAGAATTGCAGCCCGGACTTACCACAGGATCCAACAAGGAGTCTGTTCCATCCAGAATATCTTCATCAATGAACACATCGACCGGATCTGTTGGCTTGACTTTGTCTACCGGTGAACCTGTTTCTCAATCAAGCACTCAACCATCTGCTCAGAGTTCCATTCCTTTAGCAGCAGTCAATTCCACCACAAGTAGCAATGTTTCTCACACTTCAAGCTAAGCAATGTGAATGCATACCTCATCATTACTCCTTTTTATCTCAATTCTTCAACTGGACATCATTATTCAAGGAGGTCCTCAAATAGGTTTTTTCTTTTTTCAGTTATCCCAGTTCCACATTCAGGTCTAGCACACTTGACATCAATTATCTTCGTGTTTATATAATCTTTTTGTGGTCATCCCTCTGATCTTGAATAAGCCATGGCCAACCTTGGAAATTTTAGCAACCCATACAACCACCTTGCTTTTTTGAATAACTCCTAAAGAATCTGCAAGCCCATTGTGCACATCTCCATCCAGAATCTCCAATTTTTGGAGTTTGTTCTGCTTATTTATGCTTCAAACTTTTTTATATGAGATCATTCTGCCCAGACTTGAAACTTTCATTGACTGTGTTTATGCCTCTTCACCTCAACCCATTTTGAATTTGGGAACAATTTTCCGTTGTTGCATTGAAAAACCTGTTCATTATATTTCCCAACTTGTATACAGGGTTTACTGTGAGGAGAAGTAATCAGGAGACTAAAATGAGGCTTCACATTGCTATCTTATATGATTTGAGATGCACAGTGATGTTGTGACAGTGAAAGCTTGACTTGGTACTTAAATTTATTACAGAATACGTGTATGAAGAAACACATTTAAATTAACCCATTTGAATGTGTGATGTCCATTTTTCATCTTTTCTTTAAGTATACCTGATCAAGCTTTGATGTGAGATCAGGTACTTTTAGGAAAGGATGACAATTGATTTTGGTCTTTTGGAGGCTATTCACAATAGGTAGGGTTTTTATCATTCAAATAAGTTGGGTGATTGGCTTTATTTCTGAAGTTAGATTATATAATTTTAATTAATGTGATTTCTCTATGTTGATTTAGAGGTAATTTTAATTGAAAAATGTTTTTTTATTAGTTTGTTCAAAAAACATGAAAAGAGGATTATCGGAAAATGTTGATTGATATGAAAAAGAATTTGTGCTTTTAGCATAAAAAGTATAGTGTAAAGGATTTTTGTTACTCTTTCACCTTTTCCTTTCATACAAAATTTTTGGTTCTCTAAAACAGTTTTACACAGATATTCTATTATTTTGATGTGATTCTTCTTTTTTTTGGCATGGTAAATGACTATTGAATGTTAATATAAATAAGTTTTACATTTACGGTATATATACTTTAAATCCATAGAAAAACAAAAACATGAGAATATAGCTCATTTAATTAAAATATGGGTATGAATCTATGTTTGGTTGTAAATGTTTCCAATTTCAATTGGGCATGGGTATGGATCTTATCCATTAAAATGAGTTCAAGTATGACTTTTTTCTTAAATAATATTTTGGGCATGTATATTATAAAGAGGGGTCATTCTAATATACACCCCCACCACCTTATTTGTATCAGCTACAGCCAGTTAATTAAATTGGTAATGAAAGTTGTGGCAATTCTTTAGTGTTCTAG
This sequence comes from Lotus japonicus, assembly GCF_012489685.1. Taxonomy (NCBI): domain Eukaryota; kingdom Viridiplantae; phylum Streptophyta; class Magnoliopsida; order Fabales; family Fabaceae; genus Lotus; species Lotus japonicus. The sequence goes on along the minus strand of NC_080046.1, from coordinate 62,518,699 downwards.
CTTCTAGGATAAGATAAGGCGGTTTCTTTCAGTTGCGCACCTAGCAAAGCACTATGAAGCTTGAGAGATCCTCTAGAATATAAGTTTGGACTATGCTAGTGCCTAGTAAGTAGTAACTAAGAAATTCCTCACCACTAACCCACTTCTAATGCCTTTCTTGATAAACATTCTTCAAACAAAGTCAATTACCAATTAAGTAAACAAGTATATATACTTTTCAGTTGTTCTTATCAACATTGTTCCCCCCAAAATAGGATTTGGGGTGCCTAGATGCCTTGATCCTACTACTAACCATGATATTGCTTCAAAATGAGCATAGATCTCTTTTGAGAATTGAACTTCCGCTAGAATCTTGCAGCTTGAGAAATTATAGAAGAGTAGGAGAATGGAGAAGAGAAAACTAATATCTAATCTAGAAATAGACAGCTAAGGGGAATGGGTAGTAAGCTGCATACCAAACATTTATAACAATAAGCTCGATTACGAAAAGTTTAGGTCGATTTGGCTCCGGTCATTACCATGGGTTAGGGCATGCCTTCGGGACCATATATCGGTTATAGATGTACTTACAAATCGCTTACCAACACAAGTCTCACATTGGCATTGACACAACTTTTTTATGAGAAGTGTCTAGCTCTTACGAACTAAGCCAACATGTATTAGCGCTAAATTGAAAAGCTTATTGAAATAAACTCAAAATATGTTATAAATAGGTATACATGCTTATTCTTAAGCCATTTTGACCGGCTTATAAAAATAAGTTTAAAACAACTTATAAATAGAATATAAACTATTCACATAAGTTCTTCCAATACATAAGCCTTTATGTTATAAGTTGAACTCAAATAAGCTCAATTTTTCTTTCTCAAAATCAATTGATATCGGAGTCTACTCATATAGACCATGTTGTTCCCAGGGTGCTTGGAGCATGGATGACTGCCTTTATTTCATTGTACCCAAAAGTTTAGGCAAGCAGCCGAAAATTAAACATAGCAATAAACCTTGCTATCAACATGTTTCCTCCGTGCGCGTGCATGTCTGTCTCTATATATATATATATACACATAGTGTGGTGGAGAGTCGCTATAGAAAAAGACGTATTGACATACATTAAGTTACATACCATGAGTTTATCCTTGATAAAGTTGTATCAATTTTCTTCCTCTGTTTTTTATTTTATTGGAATTCTATTGTTTAAAATGTATTATATGGTGTTAACTTATTATAAGAGTTTGAGGTCGAGTGTAGATTTTAGATAAGAATGAGACTGTCATTTAGACAAATTTTAAGTAGTGAATTTTACTAATGATGATATGATGATAAAAGGAATAATGAGTTTCCTTGAAGTGAAACATGGAATTGGTAGTGGTACAAGAGTGTGTGCAAGAACCATAAAAGGCAAAGCTCACCCCATGTGTAAAGCATTAGAATAAAAGACTTCCCTATACTTCCTAGACCAAACTTTCAAGCTAGACACACGTACTAACTGCATGCAAGTTACACAAGACCTAAAAGTCTAGGGCCTCCCTTGATAAAGGTACCTCAACAAGGGTTTAGAAGAGTGAGTATTCAAAGTCAACATCCCCAAAGAGAGGAAATGATGTTGTAGTTGAAGAAACAGCCTCAGTCATTGGCCCATAGTTTGGACTGTCACTGATGGGACAAAATGCATACATGCACCCTTCTTCATTCCTTAATGGATTGTGAAACATGGCTGAATTAAGTTCATTAGAAGAATTGAAATCCCATGATTGTTGATTACCCCATAATCCTTGACCAAGTTCACTTGGGTAAGATGGAAAATTCATGTTTGAGGCTTCTTGAGAGAATGCAATGTTGTCAAAATGTGATTGAGCCTGCATGGTGTTTGTGTTAATGCTGCTACCAGCTTTTTGATCACTTGAAGCAGGTCTGAAACAGTTATCAGGAACTATGCATTCCAAATAGCCTGAGTTAGAAGAATCATTGGAGAAGAAGAAATTGTCATCATGGGGTGACCCATATGCACTTTCAGCATTCAAGCCAGAGGAGCTTCCAATGTTGGAAGTATTAATGTGAGAGAGGCTATTCTGATTGGTTGGTTGTGTGCTCTGAGTGTTATTGTGGAACTGAGAAGCTGGTAAGAGAGCTTGAACATTCATTGGACTGAGAACATTGTGAAGATTGGTGTCATCAGAGTATATGAAATTGGTTCTTGCTTGGCTACCTTTCATGGACAGAGCAGCTCTGTCATAAGCAAGAGCTGCTTCTTGAGCAGTGTCAAATGTTCCAAGCCAGTGTCTTTCTTTAGTTGCAGGGTCTCTGATTTCAGCAGCATATCGACCCCAAGGGCGGCGCCTCACCCCAAGAAACCTCCCTGGATCTGCTTGCTTTTTTCTGCCTCTTCTCTCACTGCAAGGAGATGTGTTTCTTTGAAGGAGAGATAAGTTTATTTGGGTTTGATTAGGGTCATATCCTTTGAGGAAAGATTCTGAGTTTCTAGAGGTAGACATGGCAATGAAAATGTGTTTTGGATGAGCTAAGAAAATGTGATGTAGCTTAGGGAAGTTAAATAGGACTGCAGAATATGAATGTGTGAAGTTTGGGACTGGTGAGAAGTCTTTTAAAGACCCTGAATTGATGATGGAGAGAAGTTAAAAGGACAATTTTTTTATGAAAACTGTTCTCCCCTTTTCATTTCACCTCCCACTTACTTCAAAATTAAACTGAATATTGAAAATAAATACACCCTGCACTTGTCAAATACTTCAAAGGGAGCTCCACAAACTGCACTTTGAGTTTTTACTTCACAACAGTCACTTTCTTCATAATTCCAATGACATTTAAAATGTGTTTTCTCTATATTAGTGATAACTGATAAGCACAAGAACTCATATCTTAAGTTTAAAGAATAGACCAAAAATTTAGTTTTTGAACTCAGTAAACAATTTAAAACTTACTGAGACAATTATTGCATCAGGTCCCTGCAAAAGGTATTGGGATTTGATAAAGATAAACAATATTCATTCTTGATATATATATATATATCAGTTTATTGTAATGGCCAAGCTAATTAATAGACTAAATGAAAAAGACACATATTTATAGCATGTTTGGATCAACTTCTATTTCGTCATAATCAATTCTGAAACCTTAGAAGTAACTTATAGAAGTTTCTTCTTGGAATTGATTCTAACTTCAGAATCAAGAGTTTTAAAAAACACCTTGACCCTGTAAACTGTTATCGTTAATTGTCTTTTCAATAAATCTAGTGCATTTTCTGAGAACTTTCCATGATGACCAAGTAATTGATATAAGTGAAATACTATTTTGCTGGAATCAACCCTGAGAAAAACCAGTGAAGGATTGTTGGGGTTGATTGTAATATAAGTCCTACATTGCTAATGAAGGAGAAAAAAGATCAAGTTATGCATCTTGGAGAAGTCTCACATCGCTTAGATTAGTGAGGGGTGGGAGGGTCCAAGACTATATATAGGGATCTCAAGCTCCTTGTTTCAACACACCAAAACACCAAGATGTAGCACCTGAAAACACTTTAAGTTTATTTTGTGTTTTCTTTTTCTCTTATGCTCTTGTTTTAGAGCATTGTGAGATGTAGTTCAAATATTTACTTTGGAGAGTGTGGGTGTACTGAGGTTATGAGGTGGTTGAGAGTGAAGTCTATGTGTTGTAACAATTTTCACATAGTGTTTATTCTCTGGTTGTCGGTTTTGACAACGACCGTGGTTTTTTCTCCGGTTTTGGAGTTTCCACGTTATATTCTTGTGTTGTTGATTGCGCTCCTGATTTTACTTTACTTATTCAGCTGTGTTATTTCCTAATAGTGGTATCAGAGCTTCCGGTTCGATGGATATCACTTTGTGTGGTATTGCGAAGGTGTTGAAGAAGTGTGACATTGTGAAGTGTTGTTTTGGGAGGTTCTGGCTGGGAACCAACCTGGTGCACGGTCTACAGTCGGTTTGCAGCTGCAATGATGCTCTGATGGAGGAGTTGATGCAATCGTGATTACACAAGGTGTTCTGGGCATAATATTTGTCCAGGTGGCACACGGGCATTGGTTGATATAGATGCAAGGTGTGTGGTGATAGCGTGCAGGCATTGGTTGGCATCGATGCAAGTTACGTGGTTATGTCGATGGCTGATGAACTTCCGGAGAAAGCCAACATGGAAGTTGCACCATAAATTTTCAGCAAGGTTTCGGCATGTGAAAATTCTTGGAATGGTTTAGTTCCAAGTGAAGAAATTTCTTGGGATGGTTTAGTTATAAGTGTAGTATACTCTTTTATGGTGGAGTATGATAATTTAATTTGTCGGTATATAGACAATGAGAATTGTGTTTGTCGGTGAAGACTAGGGGTGTACAAGACCCGACCCTACCCGCGACCCGTCCCGGCCCAAGCCTTTAGGGCCGGGTTGAACCCGGCCCGATCATTAAAAGAGACCGGGTTCGGGTTGATCTTTGAGTTACCCGACTTCGGGTCGGGTCGGGTTCGGGTTGAAACTCGGGTCACCCGGCCCGTCCCACATATATATTTGATAAAATTTTAATTTGTCATAATGATTAAAATGTGATACATGGTGCTCAAATTTATCTTATCATGTAGATGAAATTAAAATGTTTAACATTTACCTTATGAATTAAATTAACTATTGACACTTTCATGCTCTAACAAGAGAAAATCATGTGTGTGTATTATGCATATGTGAGACAAGTGAAGAAATGATCAAACAAAATGTAAACCTCTCAAGTGCAATAGATTATGAAAGAATTGAATTCTTTCAAGTTATTTCTTCTAAAAAATGGTTCCAACTTATAACTCTTTTAGTATGTTATTATCTTTAAATTTTACAATTAGTATCAAATAGTCTTAAACTTATTGTCCCTCGGGTCAACCCGGTCCCGTCCTACATAGACCCGTCCTAAATTGGACCCGCATAATGTCGGGTTGCTTCGGGTCTAGGGACGGGTTAGGGTCTGTGAGTTGACCCGATCAATATTTAGGGTCGGGTTAGGGTTAACCAAAACCCGTCCCAACCCGTCCCTTGTACACCCCTAGTGAAGACAATGATTGTCGTTATAGACAATGAAGACTGAAGACCATTACAATCAAGGTGGAGATTGTTGGGGTTGATTGCAATGTAAGTCTCACATTGCTAATGAAGGAGAAAAAAGATCAAGTTATGCATCTTGGAGAAGTCCCACATCGCTTAGATTAGTGAGGGGTGGGAGGGTCCAAGACTATATATAGGGATCTCAAGCTCCTTGTTTCAACACACCAAAACACCAAGATGTAGCACCTGAAAACACTTTAAGTTTATTTTGTGTTTTCTTTTTCTCTTATGCTCTTGTTTTAGAGCATTGTGAGATGTAGTTCAAATATTTACTTTGGAGAGTGTGGGTGTACTGGGGTGGTTGAGAGTGAAGTCTATGTGTTGTAACAATTTTCACATAGTGTTTATTCTCTGTATTCTCTGGTTGTCGGTTTTGACAACGACCGTGATTTTTTCTCCGGTTTTGGAGTTTCCACGTTATATTCTTGTGTTGTTGATTGCGCTCCTGGTTTTACTTTACTTCTTCAGCTGTGTTATTTCCTAACAGGAAACAACTACATGGTTTTGTCTGCATACTCCAAGAGTCTCAAACTTTTGAATTTAGACTTAATTAATCTCAGCATGCCATTTTCCAGCATCATGTAAGCACACGTGAACATTTTGTGCAAAATAATCAACCATTACATCGGAAACTCTTGTTTGCTTCATGATTTTCAAAGGAAGTAGTTAAAATCATCACTGACTTGACACTAAATTATCGAAGAATTAGATATTGTATGAGTCTTTCTTGTCTTATGTCATTGGAAACAACCCCACACTACAATACAAAAATAGAAAAATAAAGGTTTATCTTTTGAAGACCCTCTTGTTAAATTCTGAAATGTATTTCTCCCCCCACATGTACTTCACATTGTGGTAGATTCTTCAATTCTATTGTATGGGTTTATAATATATATCTTGTACTGAACTGATGGTAGTAGTTGACTCTTCACTATGCTTAAGTGCCTTGTTCACACATGATGAAGTTGATTCAGGCAACTAAATATAACACCTAACCTTCACGTGTAGGATCAGATTTTCTTGTGAAGATCTCGATACTAAAGACATATAGGACATGTTTGGACTCATGTTTGCAACTTGCAAGTGTTATATTTGATTTTCATAGTTAAAATCGGTTCTATCTCTCAAAGTCAATTCTGAGATGAAACAACAAATTATAGCTTCTATCTTCTAGGGTAAAATATAATCAATTATGTGATTTTACAACTAAAATTTACCTTAATATACATAAATCACTTTCATATAAATGTGTTCATAAATGTTCTTCCAAAAATATAATAAACGTACCTTAAGCCAATGTATGGCGCTGCGTGTGACGGTAAAATAGGCAGAGATTGTAGTGAGGCAGGGAGTATACACAAAAATGGAAGTACCTGTAAATGACATTCCAAAACCAAGTTAGTGAAGACACTTTAGAGAGAATTATCTAAGAATAGAAGAATTAAATGTAAGTAATAATAAACCATACTTAATTGATTTGACGACCAAACTTGTATTTATAGTGATTGAACCATGTTATAGTGAGAACACTCAATCTTTGTGAAGTTGTCTCGTTTAATTTTTACTTAGCCATTAGTTTGGCCAATTTACATTTGGACGACTTTGTCTTCTTGTCATCCTGGCCAACCAACTCGACGTTTATTTGTTCAAAAACCTTCTAAGCCGACCAGAACAATTAACATAAAGGCTACTGCTTGTAACATATACCTAATGCGATTCTTGAAGATACATGATTTTGCATTTGTTTTCTAAATATGCATATAAATTACTTTCAACTCACTTTCACTATAATTAATTTTACTAAAATAAATTCTAGGCTTAAATACTCTAGAGGTCCCTGAAATTGTCTGCCGTACGAAAATAAGTCCCTGAATTTTTTTTTTTCGATTCCGAATCCCTGGAAATTTTGTTTTAATCAGAATAAGTCTCTACTCGTGTTTCCAGCCTATGTGGCACAATTTTTACTGAGTCATTTATTACACGTGACTTTTCTATTTTTTTTAAATACACATGGATCAAAAAAATTTAAACATGTAAATTTAAAATTAAAATCTTTTTAGGGATTTAGGGTTAATTAGATTTAGGGTTAATTAGGTTAATAAGATTTTAATTTTAAATTTAAACATTTTGAATTTAAAATTAAAATCTTTTTAGGGATTTAGGGTTAATTAGATTTAGGGTTAATTAGGTTAATAAGATTTTAACTTTAAATTTAAATGTTTAATTTTATTTTTTTAATCCATGTGTATTTAAAAAAATAGAAAGGTCACGTGGAATAAATGATTCAACAAAAGTTGAGCCACATAGCCTGGAAACACGAGTAGAGACTTATTCTGATTAAAAAAAAATTCCAGGGATTCAGAATCGGAAAAAAAAATTCAGGGACTTATTTTCGTACGACATACAATTTCAGGGACCTCAAGAGTATTGAAACTTTTTAAATTCTATTCACAATTGATCCAAACATGCATGTAAAATTTCCAGCTTAGTTCAGTTTCATTTGTTTGTTCTTGTCTCGAATCTTCCCAGCAGAAATCCAATTTCACATTTCAGAATGTTGCTTAATAGTTACTATCTTACAAACACTTTCATCAAAATTTGATGGTAGCCATGTCTGGACTTTGGATAAGACAACATTTTTATGATTTATGAATGTACCCTGCAGAAAGGCTACACCAGTAAATGTGAGAATGGATAGTGAAATACTTAAGATAACAAAAACATAGAATACATGTTCCCTGCAAATTGCCTCCTCAGTTTATGACCTTTGAGAAATTTTGAGAAAAGTATAACAATAAGAGACATGAGCAGAATCTTCAAAAGCTAATAGAAAAATTGGGTAGTCAAAAAGGGCAACGAAAAGCTTAAACCAAGCATGCAAATTGAACTGGACTTAACCGCCCCACAAAACAAAAGCTATAGTGGGCCACAGGATTCACAGCTCTTATAGTATAATCATAATCTCTTTAATTAATTAAGTAGCCTGCAAAATCATTCTATATATACATTGGAAATAGAGAATATATACTAGATTCATGTGAAACATGTATAATTCTAGTTATATAATGTCTTAAGTTCGAGTCTTGTGAATGAAAAAAACATATGTTGTGAGAGCTAATCTCACCATAATATGAAAGTTCTCAACTTAAACATGATTGATTCTCGTTGAGGATACATGTGTTACACTAAAAATTTCTATATACATTGGAAATAGATGTCATGATCATATCAAATGAGTCAAGCCCTTTTATTGTTTTTACTTTTTAGCATATTTCCTAGGGTCACCAATGCTTCTCCATTAGTAATACAAGCATGTCTGGTCATGTTTAGAACTGAAAAGCATTCAAAATTTCAGAGACTACAATGAGAGAGGTGACAAAAGTGTCAATCACAGTTATTTGATTAATTAATCATTTGTGTTCTTAAGAATGGACTGAATTTTGACCCTTGACTCTTCCACTAAAGATTTCAAGGAGCCGAAAGATAGAGATGTCTTGGCTCTAGTTGGACCCCCATTTGAAAGGGTAATATTAGTATTGCATGGTATCATAATGCCCTACCTGCACCAAAATAAACAAGAACATGAAAACAAATAAATTGAACGTAAAAGAAGCATATGAAGTTTTCTAAGGCCATCTCATTTGTTAAGAGAAGGATTGTTTTTTCATGTGAAGGTTGTATTAAATTTCCCTCATTATTCAATAAAGATGATTTTTGTTGTCAAAAAAAAAGAAAGAGAAGGATTATTTTTATCTAATTTATAAGAAGAATTGTTAAATTTTTATAACGAGGTACGTATGTGATTGTTAGAGTCCATTTACACCTGCGTCGACGTTTATCTATATATAATCTTAGTTGTTTGCTAATAATGCAAGGAAAAAACAGTTTAACTAAGAGTGACCGACAGATACATTTTTTTAATATGGATGAACTGAAGGGATGTTTCAATTCTTTCTTTGTAAGGTTTTGGAACAAATTAAGACAGAAGAAAGGTTAGTCAAGGCACATCTCAAAAGATGTGAGTTTAGTTGGGTTGGCAAAGGATTATATTTTGACGGGTGTACTTGACATAATCCCTGAAATATGGGTTTCTTTAGTATTAGAAAAACAAAAGATAGCTTTCACCCACGCTCTATTTTTCTCAAAAGAAATTATTTTATCTTTCTCTCTTTTGGTTTCTTTACCTCTATAAGACTATATGTTTGTTAGTACGCGGTTAGAGGAACCTCTGTGTTTCCTACGATTCAACATGTTTAGTTTTAGTTGCGGATTGTAACGGTGGAGTAAATCTCACATTGTTCAGAATGATAAATGAAGAGATGTTAAGGAAACTCTTTGAGAAGCTCATATTTTCTAATATGGTGACAGAAGAGGGAAGTTAAAGTTATATATCGACTCAAGTTCTTTGTTTGAAAATGTACTCGTTAGAATACTTTGAGTTTATATTTGTGTTCTCATGTTTCACTTATACTTTTATTTTAGAGTGTGATGAAATATAATTCAAATATTTATTTTAGAGAATATGAGTGTACATGACTCATAGAGTAGTTGAGAGTAAAATTTATGTATGGTAACAATTTTTGCACAATGTACTTCTGCTTTTTGATTTCTTTATGGTTTCCAACAATTGCATGGACTGTTTCAGTATTATGTCAAAGCACTATGAGCGGGAAAACTTTTTGACTAAGATTTAACGTAGTTGCATCATAGAGATTCAAACTTTAAATCTCTGCTTAAACTATAACAATTTCGTGTCAATTAATTGGCGATGGATTATTTTTGTTTATCGATTTAAGTATATTTAGAAGTTATATTTAAAGGTGACTCCCATTAAAAAACAAAGGGTCGTTTTTTCTAAAATATGGGAACACGTGAGAATCTCCCTTTCTCATGTTTTAAGTAAATAACTTGTATGGCTAGAAGAGAATTTTGCATCTTGTTCTTTATTGTTAAAGGTCTTCCGTCATTTAGGGAAAAAGATGACCATTGTTTACTTGGACTTTGACGGAAAATAGTGCAATGGAGTGTTTTTAATCTTTCTAATCTAAAGACTATTGGAGTTTAAGTTACCAATATATTTCCAACTTGGATTAACTGTTCCATTTGGTGACTATTTCCGGGTCTCATCAATAATATTATTTCAAGTCAATTAAAAAATAGATATGAATATGACAATTTTAACCTTACATTGATGGTTTCTAAATGAGGTAACACAATTCTATTAGTGAGAAAAGAAATAGAACATGAAAGAGGGATAAAGGATTTCAATTCTTCGAAATGATGCTGCTTCAGCTCAATTCTAATCAAACTATATGTGTGTACTCTCAATTTGCACCCAAAGTTCAAACCACAACTTGATTTTTGTGCTTTTTAAACTCTTATTTATTTGTTAATGTTTTGCCAAAATGTGTTTGGATAAGTATTTTTTTATTTTACATAATCAGAATTCTGTAAATTTAATTTTGATTAAAAGTAAGTTTAAATTGAATTGAGAATACTTAAAACCTTTATTTTAAGTAACCAATGCATTGTAAGATAACTTTAAGTCATAGTTCAGTAACAAAAATTGTTCATTCTCATTCACTTCATTGTTTAATAATCATCAATCATATTAGTATGGTCATTTATTTATAGAATATCATGCTAGCGCTTCAGCTTAGGTGGTACTAATGATTTTAGGAACCAACCTTAATATATGACAGTATGATTGACCAAAAAAATGACAGTATGTAATGAATAATGAATAGTCTGAAAAAATAAATGAATAAACAAAAAACACATTTAAATCATTACATATCAGGGTGGACACTGTCACTGACAATTGATATGCACAAACAATTCAAAACATGGTTCATGCCAAAATTGATTCCGAAGAAAAATATGTTGATCCAAACATGCTAGTATGTTGCTAACATTTTGACACTCTGATACAGTAAATAGATGAAGAAGAGCCTCTTATACCCCTAAAACACAGTATGTCTAATACATTGCTAGTAGCAGATTACAGCTATAATCATTAACATCTTTTCCTCCCTACAATATCAGGACCGCTTCTCAAGAGTAATAAATTGTTTTTTTTTTGTTACACTTGGAATACAGAATAATAATATGGTTTACCAGCAACTAAAACAAGCTACAAACTATCTAAAGATAAAATATAACAACTGGGACTTCATGTGAAACTTGAAACTCTAAATTTGATCTTCACTCTTAATTTCATCAAATTATTCAACCTGCATGAGAGCAGTCTGTCAAAGATAATGTAAACAGATTAGACATTATCAATCTTAGTACAAGATTGTTTATGGCAAATCAATATACAATTACATAACCAATTATATTCTCTTCTGTTGGTTAATTATCTGTTAAACCAATTTAAGCCAATAAATAACGTAAGATGGCACACATCTTCAATTGTACCTTACCTATTCACTTGTGAGCAGTTGCAGAAGATCTTAGCTTCCAGTTGAATAAAAGAATTTGAAATTGTAATTTGTAAATGCACCCTCATACCATCACAGGACAAGCATGTAATTGGCTTGCTTTACCCTTATGCTTTTTGAGATAGATTCTCAAATTTTGACTAAACTTGCTTCCTGCATGAACTTTTGCTCATCAAAGAGAAGTAAACAGAATTTTCAAGGGGGTACCTAATTGATAATCTTGATATTTCACAAAGTTACATAAAGCAAATTACAAATGTTTGAAAATACTGTCAAGTACAACTACTATAACAGTGGCATTATGATCTTATATCCATAAATACACTCAAATAAAAAAAAATGAAGTAATAACATAGCCACCGGGAAGGTACGTTAGAACTAAGGAAAGGTAGTCACATACTCACCTCTCCGTTTGGCTGTTTTAGGCACCATTACAAATTGAAATTCCAGGAATATTGTTAGGCAATGTTAATAACCAACATTTTTAAGAGATTATTATTTTATTCCCTAACAAAAATATTCTCTGTTACGTAATAGGGGGGAAGTCATGTAAAACGCATTATATTCAATTTAGATTATAGCCAAGTTTCATGTTTGTAGCAGGGGACAGAACCATACGAGAAAAACGTTTTCCTTACCTATGGCATAGTTGCAATACACATGGATCTAGAAGCGCCAAAATAGAGAGGTGTTACTTCCATTCAGGCCATTTAATTGAATCTGTGGAGATCTTCTTCATCCTTGATGCACCTGACTTGTCTTTGGAATCATGCCATATCATCTCCATCTGATATGTAACAGAGCAAATGGTCATTAAGTATGCTATGCATTATGAAATGGAGCAAAATATTGTAGAAGAACTAATGAAAGATATATTAAAAAGAAGCTCTTTGCACTTGATAGATGACGTGTCCAGATTGTTTTTGACATTTTTGCCTTATAAGACAAGTCATGTTAAGTGAATGTGAAGCAGTTAATGACAAGTAAATTTTATACAGTAAATCAACCATACCTTTATTCATCATTCTAGAAAGGATTACAAAACAGAAATGCCAAAGAGAAACAAAAGACACACCTCTCCAACAATCACTGTGTCGCCTTCCTTTATCCCACGTTTCATGAGAGACTTATACACACCACAAGCCTCAAGAACATGTTCGAATCTTCTCCCTGAATCCATGTACCTGTTAAAAGTATCCACTACTTTATATGAGACTAGTTCTGAACAGAACAGAGGTTGCAATTTCAAGCATAATGCTTATCCTAACGCTTTTTTTTTTCCCAACACATACCAAGTATCAATTAAGAGGAGGATGAATTTTCCAATCTTGATATTTTTCACACTATTCCAGAAAGGTTCTTCCATGAAGTTTCATACAAATCTAAGAGTGTTATGTTGTTTTTACATCTTTTATGTGAAGTTTGAAAATCTATGCAAAGCTTCAGGAAGCGTAGGAAATGTTCTGTTAACAATGAAGAATAAATTCAGGACAAGGAGTTAACCACTACTTGTTGAACATGATTAGAAGTAACACCTCAACAAATTATTTTTCAAATGTAACGAAAAATAACACATTGCTCTAAAAACAATAAATCACATTAAGGAATTGTATTCATGATCATGTTTTTACTCTGTAACCTACCGCCAATTTGTCATCTGGATAAAACGTTGCAATCCAGATCCAACTACACGCCAGACATTTGAATTGCTTTCGTGAAAAATCTCAAAATCACTAATGGATGCGCTTCGCTGCTTCTGTACTGCATCAGCTACATGGTTCAAGTTTACCATATCTCTTCCATCTGGAATACGTCATATTTGTTCATAAGAAATGCCTTTTTGAGAAGAAAAAAAAAAGAATATTCTGGTAATGTGACAAAATATATAGAATAAGTACAAAGCAAAATATAACCTTCATAGTCATACTCCTCCTTATCTTCTTTGCTTTTACGCAAAAGCTCATGAGCAGCACAGATAACTTCATGAGTACCTTCGCTTTTGACAGCACTCATACAAAAAGGTGTGATCCCCCAAGATTGTAACTTCTCTTTGAAGGACTCCCAGTTTTCATATGCTTCTGGAAGATCCATTTTGTTATAAGCAACAATAAAAGGCTTATCAGCAATTTCAGGATTAAACAGCTTCAGCTCTAGACGAACTGCCTCAAACTCAAGATCGGGCTGCGGTGATGAACCATCAACAACATGTACCTAAAACCAAATATAGTAAAACCAAATATAGTGGCTTGTTTTTAACAGCAATTTTCAGGGATGTAGCAAGGGAAAACAGGCAAACGATATCAAATTAGTTATATTTGGAAATAGCGTGCCTAACAATACCATACAGCAATAACAGAAGGTTGATATAGGGGGAAATCGTACAAATATATTCTACCTGGGTGAGCAGTGTAAAAGTTGATCAATCATTCTTAGGATCAATTGCAAATTTAAAATCCAACAAAGTTCTTTCAGACATAATGAAAGATTCAGAATAGTCTGGATTGACAATTTACTAATTGATTGACTTAGGTAGAATAAGATGGGTATACAGTAAGTCAATAACAACAACAACCATAGTCTTTCCTGACTATTAAGATAAAACTAAGGACAGCAAAAAAGAGCTGAGAATGTAAGCTATATATGTCTAACTATATACAGCAGGGGAAAATCATTGATATCATCTTGATAAGAAATGCCTGCTTACCAGGGCAGAACACCTCTCAGTGTGTCGTAGAAACTCATGACCCAAACCAAAACCTCGGTGTGCTCCTTCAAGAAGTCCCGGAAGGTCTGCCACTACCATCGTTGAATCATAGTCAAAGGAAACAACACCAAGATTGGGAAGCAGGGTTGTGAAGGGATAATTTGCCACCTCTGGCTTTGCAGCACTAACGACACTCAAAAGTGTACTTTTCCCCGCATTTGGAGCCCCAACAATACCAACATCAGCAACCAGCTTGAGTTCCAACTCCAACCACCTGATAAAAAGAAACCATTCTTCTCAAACTCTCATATAATTTGGAAATCATACCAAATGGAAAAAGAAAAAAAAATAGACATCGGTTACGAGTTAGTTCATGATTTCACCAAGCTTTTATTAGTATTAACTAAAACTATTTTTTATTTCTGATGAAAATTGTCATGAATCAACTATCGCAAACACTTAAGCTGTAGGATAAAGACATGTAAATGATTTTATATTATATTTCTAATATGCCCCCTCAGCAAGAGACCATTGGGTTTAAAGTAGGACAATGCACAAGTTCACATATCTTGTGCTGAAATTCAACTTTTTTACTAGAATAATGGACGACAACAATGATCAAACTCTAGATGACTTGGTTATACATGTAGTGAAACCATGTCATAAGCTGATAAAAGCTATTACAAAAGATTGTGTTTGGATACCAGTTGAGTTAACGTGAAAGTACATTCATCCAATCCATAAGTAGAGTTATGTTCTCTTTTTGCCTCAAAGTGAATGCTATCATCTGTAAGGCATATATTATATTTCTAAACTAAGTTCTGGACATGGCCGTGCTTCTTCTACATGTATGTAAGTCTGTAACCAAATTGAATCTTGTCCATGATCATATATAACTATCATTGAACAGAATATAGTGGAAGCACAGCATATAACACATGAGCATTTAAAAGCATTGAAGAAGAGCTCACATTTCAGGACCTTCTTCACCATTCTCAGCAATCTTGGGAACCTTATTAGACCCAGACTTGAAGGAAGCATTCCCTCTTCCACCTCGGCCACCCGGCAACAACAACGCCCTCTGTCCGGGAGACACCATCTCCAACAGCACCCTGTCCCCACCGGCCTCCCTAACCACCGTCCCCGGCGGCACCTTCACCACTACATCCTCCCCCTTGGCCCCACACTTCAAGCTCCCCTGCCCATGAGACCCCCTCCCCGCCCTGAAATGCACGCCGTTCCGGAACGGCAACAGCGAGTTCATTGCCCCATCCACCTCCAGAAACACATTCCCACCTCTCCCTCCGTCTCCACCCGACGGCCCCCCTAACGGCACGAACTTCTCCCGGCGGAACGCCACCACCCCATTCCCTCCGTTTCCCGCCTTCGCGTATACCTTAGCCCGGTCGAAGCACCGCATCACCGCCGGCACCCCCTTCTCCTTCACCTCACCGTCCGAATTTTCGTCGTTCTCCAAACTCGAAACATCGTTACTCTCAACACCCTCTTCACCCCAATAGCCGAATTCCTCTTCTTCTTCTCCCTCCTCCTCCTCCTCCTCCTCCTCTTCGCCTTCAGATTCAAAATCAACATTTCCTTCAAAGCTTCCATCAATGAACTCTTCTTCCTCTTCCTCTTCCTCTTCTTCTTTTCCTGGTTTCTGTTTGTAGCTGCGGTGAATTGACTCGGAGAGTTTGACTTCGGAAGTGGAAAGCGGGGTAGAGGGGAATGAGTAGTCGTGCTTGAGAGGAAGACGAGTGTAGGTAGTGGCGTCGCCGCCGGAGAGCACCACCGGTTCCGGCGAGGACTTGCGTTTGGCGGCTTGCTTCTTGAGTTTAGAGGCTGGGAAAAGCTTGTTGGTGTTGGGTGTGCGAGGGTTGGAGCGAGCGAAGGCGGTGGGAGAGAACCACGGTGAGAGTGAAGCCGCCATTTTCATGACAGTGGAACAACTCAAGCAATCTACGAAACATTGTTGTTTCAGCTCATGTTACAAAAAAAAAATGAAAAATCAATCGGATAAGGCCACACGTGTTAAAAAAAAGGCCAATTTAGTAATTGCAATTATTTTTTTGATATGATTTATAAGAAAAATGATTTCTCAAGGTATGTAAAAAACTTTTGGTCTGAAACAACGCTCTCTTTTGCGCAATCGTCTGAAATATTTGGAAGTGGCGCAACAGCTTTGTCTTCGATCAAACCCAGTGGCAACCTGGAGACGTTCTTCACCGAGTAGCTCTTGATGTTGGGGATTTTCAGCGCTGGGGTACAGGTTCTGTTCCGGCGGTTTCCAGTGTTGGTCCTGGTGTCAACGAGATCATGCTCCATACGGATGGTAGCTGGTTTCGGGATATTGATAAGATGGGCGGAGGAGGAGTTCTAAGGTACAGTAATGGACGATGGATTTATGGTTTTGGTGCAGCGTTTGGTGCGGGGGATGCTTTCAAAGCTGAGCTTACAGCGGTGTTGCGTGGCCTGACTCACACTTGGGATCTTGGATACCGTTATGTGACTTGCTATGTGGATTGCCTAAAAGTCCAAGAGGTGTTGGGGAGTACGGTGGATGTGAGCACCTATTGGCACAGGGATGTCATGCTCTACTCGCACGTGATTGGAACGTTACCGTTGTTTATATCCCGAGGGATAGAAATCAAGTCGCTGATGCTTTGGCCAAGATCGCAGTTCGTCAGAATTGGGATTGGAAAGTCTGGACCATTCCTCCGGCTGTTATTGTTCCCCTGCTATGTCAGGATGTAGTTGTTTAGTTTATTGCTTTGTTTGTTTCTTTCCCATTGTTACAAAAAAACTTTCGGTCATGGACTTATGTCACTATCAAATTAAGTGGTAAGGGCTCGTTTGATATGTCATATTATGCATGAATGTATAAATTTATACAATACATTATGACATTATCCATTGTTTGGTGCTAATTGTAGCATAAGCTTATCCATCAACAAGAATGTTTCCCTTAGAGATACCCGTAAGTACCAAACAAAACTTAAATTCATAAACTCTATATTTTATTTTGGTTTAAATATGTTTTTAATCCCTAAAAGTATAGTAAATGTTGGTTTTAGTCTATGAAAATATGTCCTAGTATGATAGCTCAAGTGGTAGGAGCTGTGGACATATGAGTTGGGTAGAGGGTGTTCAGGGATCGATTTCTGACGGGTGCAATTTATCTTTCTGATGTACAAAAAAAAACGTCTATGAAAATCTTAGTTTTAATGCTCGAAAATATTTATGGTCATCTTGTTTAGTGCCCATCATTAAATTATGCTCATGTGGCTCACAAAATGATGATTCATCAATCTTACTTGAAGTCTTTTTTTATCCAATTGGGCATAATAAACCCACTATGAGCTTGGGCATTGTTGTTGGGACATTTCGCGACAAACGAGTTTGGACGTTGTTGTTGATGGACATTATGTGACAAACAATATAAAGCGATGAATGTGAGTTGGTTAAGACGATGATGAAACTTGTGGGTATGGATAAATTGGTTACGCTATGTCAAATCAGATAAAAGAAAAACTTTAAGCGAGAAGAGTTTTTCACTATTATATGAGTCACATAAACATATCTTAATTGTAACGGTAAGCACTTTTTTTTTTTTTGTTACAATGAGGGGAAAACCCCAAGCCCAAAGGCTAACCTGAAAAAACAACTAAGCTAGACCCAGAACCAGCATCTCTAGCAAGAAGGGAGTGATATTCACCAAAAAGGACTATCAAAAAGTTGTGGGTACCATACTGAAGACGCAAACCAAGTTTGGCCAAGTAGTCTGCCAAAGAGTTGGAAGTCCTTGGTGTATATTGGAACACAATATCTCCATGAGTTGCGTGAAGATGAAGAATACTCATAACCACTTGTTCATACTGGTGTGACCTTGCGTTTTGAGAGTCCAGCAAGCACACAACCTCCATAGAATTCGTCTCGACGATCGCTTGTGGAATGTCCAAGCTAACCTCATGTAAGCACTAAATATATGCTAATGTATACTAAGGGCTCGTTTGGTGACCAGGATAGGATAGGATAGGACAGGATAATAATCATATCCTGTTGTTATCTGTTGTTTGTTGCACCAGCAGGATATGATAACACTATCCTGTCTTCTATCCTATCCTGTCAATCATGTGTAAAAGTTATCCTGAGGGGGGAGTTAGGATAGAGCAGGATAGGATACCAGTTATATATTTTCTTTCAGTATCCTAACTCCAAATTAATTTATTTTAATATTATATAATTTATAATTTATAATTTATAATTTATAATAATATTAATTAGTAAATATAAAAATATTAATTTAACTAAAATAAAAAATAAATAAAATTATTATTCATAAATAGTAAAAATAGACTACTCACTTACAAATATTGATCTATTAATAATAATAGACTAATTTAATATTTTCATCTCCTATTATTTAAAAATTATTTATCTACTTATATAATAATTTAAATATAAATTATTTTTGAAATAATAATATTTTTAATTTAGTTAATTTTTATTGTTTATCACGTGTCACAAATAAGTGAAAAACATTGATTACAAATATTGATTTTTAATAGTAATAGATTAATTTTTTATTTTCATCTCCTATTATTTAAAACTACTTATCTACTTATATAATAATTTATAATTCAAATATAAATTACTTTTGAAATAATAATATTCTTAATTTAGTTAACTTTTATTGTTAATTATCACGTGTCACAACTAAGTGAAAACCAATCGGTTAACTGCATAATTTTATTTAAAATATAGGGTATCTTCAAAACAATAAAATAGGCTAATTAATAAAATTTAAATTAATTTTATTTATTTTAAAATATAGACCCATTCATGAAAATGTAAAGAAATTAAATTTAATAGAATGATCAATTTTAAATGTATTTTTTATTCAAATATAAATCTGATACATTTTTCCTTATCATATCTTGTCCTTATCATGTGCACCTCAAACACAGGATGTAAGGCCCAAGTTTTAACGCTTTGGATAAGTGAATAAAATAAAAGAGTTATTTGATTAAGATAAATTTGGGAAGGAAAAAGGTTCAGGAAAAGTCCAAGAATTTATCGAAAAACCGAAAGAGTTATAGCACGACTAACATACGCTTAATCCTAGGTCAAAGGTATTAGTGAATAGTTAATTTACGCTTTAGGACACGATGGAAACTAATTCCAAAAATCCTCAGAGAAATGTTAGAACTTCTCTTTTCCGTCCTTAAACAACCATTTCGATGCGAAATCCTGGAAAGTACGAACGTCAAATTCCAATTCTCGGAAGTTTGCCGAAACGGAATCCCTGATAGTTCGGGAAAACCTAAGATCGACAGACGATGAAGACTTTTTCTATTCGGAGCTGCAAAAGAAGATTCCACCCGCGTTCTCCTATTTCTCTCATCATTCCTAATCTTTCTTCAGAAGGAAGTTTTCTCATCAGACGATCACTGCAAAAAGTAGTTTTTCGGGATAATCCGACTTACACCGACTTATGCCGATTTTGGATCTTTTGGTTTAATTCCAATAATCCTGTTTTGAGTTCTGGAATTCTGTCGCCAGAACCTATCTTAGAATGCGCAGAGGAACGCGCAGGAAAAATCGGAATCGCAAAAAAATCTTTTTTCCGTTTTTTTCAAAACCTATAAATAGCTTAAAAATTTGATTTTTTGCAAAAAAATACCCATTTCCCCACCCCAAACCCGCGAGCATCTAGAGAGAGAGAGAGAGATCCGGATCTTCGTCGTTTCTTGCCCGTTTGCTTCACCGATCGTCACTAATCGAAGACCTCGAGGTAGGTAAACTATACTCTCCTTCGAATCGTCGTTTCTGTCCACTTCTCCTACGACTTTCTGAGTTCAAAATTTTGAGGTTTTTGAAAAACTGTTCAAATACGCTGATTTCAGTGTCTAAACTTCTTCCCTGCATGCTCCTGAGCGTGTTCTGCGGATTAGATTTTGTCGAATGTCGACGAAATGCCGCCGGGATCAATTTCTACCTTAAATACCCATTTTTCGGCAAAGTCGCAACCTTTACGCTCTAAACTATCGACTTGGCTTAGTGCTAGTAGGGTTTGTCGTCATAAACGTCGTTGTGGACGTCCCCATCCAATTTGTTTTTCAAAAATCCAATTTTGAAATTTTGAGCTAAAAATAATGACCAAACTACCCCTATATCAGTTTTCGATCCGAAAATTTTTCCGAGCTTAGAACCGTCTTAGTTACGGCTTATGTTAACCTAGGAACCAAGTTTGATCGAAGAAAAATCGACCCTCCCAATTAAAGGAAGTGGCCGAGAGCTATATCAAGGGGGGGGGGAGAATCCGATTTTTCGAAAACTTGTCTTAACGCGTTAGATTGTCGTACCACGGAGGTAGTAGTGTACCGTGTAACCCTAGGACTCTTTGATTGCTGAGTTTCTGACTCTTGGTGTTGATTTCTGTGATTTTTGCTTAAGGTTCGTTTGAGGAGATTCCCAGAGATCAAGGAGAAGAGCTTGAAGAACATTTTGAGGAAGAAGCTGGAAGACCCACCGGTGAGGGCTACTCTCTGAATTACTAGATAATGCTTTAGGTGTCGACAAGTTCGACTTGATTTATGTGTTATGCACTTAATTGCTAAATGTCTGAATTGTTCTCTGAGGCTTCGGCCGACCTTGTTGAGTAATTGATGCCATGATATTGTGTGCTAAATGATTCACTTGCTATGTGCTACATGGTTAACTTAGGATGTGTTGGAATATGCTGTTATGCTTTTGACTGAGCTGTTTTATTTATGCTATTCCACGTGCACCTGAGATTCTGAGGAGTGAGGATTGCGGGCAAGTCATGCCAAATTTTTATGAGATTTTGAGAAAGTTTAGAAGGACGAACGGAGTTCGGACCTTGTTATGTTTTAATGGATCGAGACCTTCTCAGGGAATTATTTGAGATTATGGGATCTCTGAAAACTCTTAGGAAGTATTATAAGATTAAATGAAATCTATTTTATCACGGAAATTCATAAGACATTAATCAATTTCTAAATCATTTGAACAATAATAACATCCTTAGATAAGAGCATAGAGCCTGAGTATTAGTTTGGAAATATGAGAAGTGTCGTCGAGTCCAAGTTTTGAGGAAATCTATGAGTTTCAAGTACATTCGTACTCCTTCGCTCGTTGAGCAGGTTATTGTTTGGCTATCTAAAGTTTAGCCGGAGATTATAAGTTTTCAAGTACTTCGGTACCTTTTCGCTCGATGAGCAGTTTATTGATTGGCTATCTAAAGTTTAGCCGGGAACCATGAGTTCCAAAGTATCTTCTTCTTCTTTTGATTAATTCATTTTGTCGCAGAATCGACGTTTGCCTTAGGGTAGGCTTTTTAGAGACAATAAGTTAGCTAGAACACGTGACGACGTGTCGGGTGAGGTCGGAGACGTTGTTTGGCTAATCACTTGCATTCATGCACTCATTTTGAGGTTAATACACGGCGTGATACCGGACCTCGGTGGATTCCAAAATGGTCATAAGACCCGGATTTCCATATTTAGGACACTACGGTGGTCCTTAGTAGCAGACGGAATGGCAGACCTACGGGTTCACTGCTGATCTGACTACTTTTGTGTGGTGTAAGAGACACGCGAGCAGGAAGGTACCCACCGTGGCTGGTGTTAGGGCCGTCTCGTTGATGTCCATCCTTCTTCCGGAATGCATTTTGTTACCCAGCATTGCATTTCATGCAACATACATGCTGACTTAGTTGCTGAGTGTGATTGGTAACTGTTTATCCTATTTTTGAGGTATGCTACTTGTTTTTATGGTTCTTTATATTCATTGTGATACATGCAACCCTAGGAAGTTATCCCAAAACTTATAAGCCTGAGAGGCAAGTATTTATTATCCTATAATTATATCTGGTTTTATTAATTATATAATTCTTTGGAGTTGACCCTCGCGTCTGCTGTGTGTGTTTGGGCGGACTACGCCATTTGTCAAATGAGTATGGGGGATTGGTTTACCATGGTCAGCCCCTCGGGGGGGACCAGGTACGAGATGCTTGATCAAGACGACCCAGGTGCATGGGTGGTCGATCCCGAGGGCCACCGTGCGACCTACACCGGTCGGGTCATGGAGGACCGTGTCGACCGATTCGGACGCTTGACGGAGGGGGTGATGAGGAGGCACATAGTGAGCTTCAACCTGCCTCCAGGTGTACACTGTGGACCCGGCTTGGGAGGACCTCCACCGCCACCATCCCCTTCGGATGATGAGGACCCCTCTGAGGAGGTGCCAGTAGGTGGGGCTTCGACGGAGTCTAGTCCGTCTACTGCTGCAGCTGTCGTCGCGGATCTCGTTCCGGGCCCCGAGCCCGAGAGGCCAGTGCAGGAGCGCATTAGGGTGGACAGAGAGGGCAGTGTTGAGTATGTCGACTTAGTCGTCCTGGATGCAGATTCGGATGACGACCGCGCTAGCGTGTAGGATCGAGTGCTAGTGTGGGCTCCTCGGGTAGGGATAGTGTAGGAGTAGTGTCGATGCTCTGACCGTCATGCTTCAGTTTTGGGGACAGGGTAGTTTCCTACCGGTAGCTTTTTGTGTGGTTTCCTATGGAGATCACAGAGAGCTGGTTGGATTTAGGGGGTCTTTTCTTAGGCCGCTGGGCCAACTTGTTCTCAGATTTTGAGGTTTAGTGTTGCGGACACAGTATTTTTACCTTGGACTGTACATATTGCCTTCGGGCGTTACTCTCTTTCTGTCACCCGTCACTGGAGGTTACTCGTGACGTGGTTGTATTTAGCGAGGCATGTATATATAGTTGTATAGTAGTTTCTTTTATCTTTTGTTGGGAAGTTTATTGCTTTCTGTCGTTAGTTATATTGTCGAAAAAAAATAATTCACGTTTTTTCCGCTTAAGTATTTTCTTTTGGTTACTAAAGTGACGC
Source organism: Lotus japonicus (assembly GCF_012489685.1). Taxonomy (NCBI): domain Eukaryota; kingdom Viridiplantae; phylum Streptophyta; class Magnoliopsida; order Fabales; family Fabaceae; genus Lotus; species Lotus japonicus. Next base: position 62,495,522 of record NC_080046.1, on the reverse strand, counting down.
CACCGAAATCGGGGTGTTACACATGATATGATAAGAGTCTATCATGCTCTTATCATATCCTGTTGATATCCTGTTCACATATCATATCCTATCATATCCTCTCCTGACCACCAAACGGGCCCTAAAGTAAGAAAAAATGATGAGGGATTAAAATCAACATTTACTACACTTCTAGGGACTAAAATACACATTTAAATGCGCAGCTAAAACCCTCTTGTGCGGTTCTGCCGTTAGGTTACCTTAAACCCTGTCTTCATCTTCATCTTCATCTTCATCTTCCACCATGTTTGGTCTACTCAATCGCAGAGCATTGCTCTGCTCAAACCTCAAAACCACCATCACCAGAACCCCCTCATTTCTTCAACACTTTTCCTCCTCAGAACAACACTCTTTCACCACCAACTACCTCATCAACAACCTCGCCTTCTCCCCTGAAACCGCTTCCAGTATCTCCACCCGAGTTCGTCTCGACAACTCAGAGAAACCTGACTCAGTCCTCGCCTTGTTCAGAACCCACGGCTTCACAAACCACCAGTTATCTCAGATCATCCGAACCCGCCCACTGTTCCTCTCCTCCGATCCCAACACCGCCATTCTTCCCAAATTCAACTTCCTTCTCTCGAAGGGTGCTTCAACTTCTGATCTAGTGGAAATCATCACCAAGGATCCCTGGCTCATGCACTACAGCTTGGAGAATGCCATCACCCCATGTTATGATTTCCTCAAAAGGTACTTGGTTTCTGATGAATCCACCATAGAGGCTATAAAATCATGCACTGGTTTGATTTATTCTAAGCACCCAGAAAAAAATATTCAAACTCTGCTTGAGAATGGTGTCCCTGAATCACAGGTTCCGATTCTGCTGTGTCGTTCGGGTTATTTATTGAAAAGACATGACCCTTCTGACTTTAAGAAGGCAGTGGAGGAAGTAAAAGAAATGGGGTTTGACCCCAACAAGAAGTTTTTCATAGTTGCATTGAATGCTAAGACTATGAAAGTTTCACTGTGGGAGAGGAAGATTGATTTGTATAAGAAATGGGGTTGGTCTGAAGAAATTGTTGTTTCAGTATTTAAGAGATATCCATGGTGCATGCTGGCATCTGAGAAGAAAATTGAGACTGTCATGGAGTTTTGGGTCAACCAAATGGGTTGGGACTCTCTGGTGCTCGCCAAACACCCGGTGCTTCTTTGGATTAGCTTGGAGAAAATAATTATTCCTAGGGCTTTTCTCTTGCAGTCTCTTCAATCCAGAGGTTTGATTAAGGATGCTAAATCGCCCGCAGCGTTTAAAGTTCCTGAGAAGATGTTCTTGCAGAAATTTGTGAATTGTTTTGAGGAAGAATCTGCTCAGCTCTTGGAGCTGTATAAAGAGAAAAAAAGGAGCTGTATGAAGAGACAAAATATCGTCCAAGATGACACAGTTGCAAATGCGACTGCCTAGTCCTATTTTGAGTTTGGAGTTCTGAATAAATAGTCAATTTAAGTTGGTGATTTGTGTTAGCTTACTGAGTCTATTAATTGATATTACTTCAGCTCAAAGGGAAGTGCTTGTTGCATTTGAAAACTGGAAGCATATTGGTTGTTCGTTGTTGTGATCAACTGATCATAGATTACTTGTTTGTTAGTCATCTAACTTGTTTTTCCAATTGCTAAATTTGGCACTTCATCACATTTGATTTTTTTTAGGATGGAATCGTTTTGAATGCTGTTTTCTTACAGTTTTATTGGTTTTCTGTACTCTCTGTCTGTGGTTGCTTAGTTTCCATAAACATGAAAATTGAGTGAAAAGAGGAAAGGGGGGGGGGGGGGGTAATTTGAAGAAAAATTGCATGTTTTGAAGAGTAGATATTCTACTTGTTTTGTGCCTAGTTAATTCACAAACACACTACTTATAGTGATCTGTTGCACTGCTATTGTTTTAATGAATTGAAAATTTCTGACATTTATACCAACACATCAATGTGATGAGTGGTAATCTGTTTATGATATCAACAACCCCCTCATTGATGTCAGTAGTGGCGGAGCTTGCACAAAAATTTTAGGGATCCAAAATTAAATAACATTTCAATACATAAACTGAACTTTGAGCCACTCACGCACGATGCACACACGCGAGTTATAAAAAGTATGCTATTTCAGAAATTAAATGAAGCTGGTTTCTCAGTTTGCTTGGCCTTAGCAATAACACAGCTTGCTGTCAGGTTTTGAAATCTGGATTTTTTATGGAATGCAATAAAGAAGAGGTCTTAAGAGCCAAAGTAATTGCTGAAAAGAAGATGGAAAGCAAGGATTTCGCAGGTGCTCGAAGAATTGCCCTTAAGGCTCAGCACCTATATCCTGATTTGAAGAATATCACTCAAATGCTTGTTGTTTGTGATGTGCATTGCTCAGCTGAGCAGAAATTGTGTGGTGGCTTGATAGACTGGTATAAAATACTTCAAGTTGAGGCGACAGCCGATGATGCAACAATTAAGAAGCAATACAGGAAACTTGCTCTTCAGCTTCATCCTGACAAGAACAAGTTTGCTGGTGCAGAAGCTGCATTTAAGCTGATTGGGGAAGCTCAAACAGTGCTTTTGGATAGAGGTAAACGATCTTCGTTCCACAGGAATCAAATGAACAGAAATGCAATGCAGTATCATCAGCGGCAAAAAAAGTCTTGGCCACCATCTCAGCAAACCAGTGACCGGCCCAATTTCACAAACTTGAATCCTCCTCCACAGCAACAACCATCTAGGCCACCGTCTCAGCAGGGGGTTAATGGCGGCCGACCGACTTTTGGTACCGTTTGCTGCTTCTGTTTGCATAGAAATCAGTATTCCAGGGAAGTTTCAATAAACCTCTTCACTGTCAACTTTGCAATAAGCCCTTCATGGCATTTGAGGTGAATTTGAAAAGTACAACTCCAGTAACTAATTCAAGTCAGCAAGCTTTTATCAGAAAAAAGCCCCTACTTCAAATTTGCAAAATTTATTTTACATCAAGAGTTTTATTTATTATTTAATTTTGTTTGTTCAGTATGTGTTTTCTTACCAAGGGAAGTGCTTGTTGCATTTGAAAACTGGAACCATATGGGTTGTTCGTTGTTGTGAATTGTTATCATCTGATCATAACAATTAATTTTGCTTGTTAAGCTGTTAGTCATCTAACTTGTTTTTCCAATTGCTAAATTTGGCACTTTATCACAATTGTTTTATTTTGTCTAGAGAGTAGAGGCTGCATGTTATTCTGCAACATTAGGTGAAGTTATATGGTAAAATTTGAGGTCTCCTAAGAGCTCCTAAAACAGGACACTTTAGTTCCGTGTTACATAGTCAAAAATACCCCAAATTTTTATTTGAAGTCTTTTATATACAAAGAGTTTAAAATCACTTTTTAAAGTGAAAATCACGTTTAATATTTGTTGAAAAACTTAAAATAAATTTTCATTTTTCAAAAAAAATTACGTAAAAAATAAAATCGATTATTTTTTAAAAGTACAATCACTTTTTTTAAGCAATAGCAAAAGAGCTAATTTGAGTACGTTTGTTTCAGCTTATTTTTAGAAAAAAAAAATACTTTTTCATTTTTACGTTTGTTTCAACTTTTCAATAAATCATTATTTTACAAAAAGTTGAAAGCAGATTATTTGGAAAAACTACTTTAGAGTGCATTCGTTTCACTTTTTTTAGAAAAAATCATTTTTTTTTTCATTTTTATGTTTGTTTCAGCTTTTCAATAAATCAATTTTTTACAAAAAGCTGAAAGTATAAAGTAGATTATTTGGAAAAACTACTTTAGAGTGCGTTTGTTTCAGCTTTTCAATAAATCATTATTTTACAAAAAGCTGAAAGTATATTATTTGGAGAAGCTACTTTAGACTGCGTTTGTTTCAGCTTATTTTTAGGAAAATCACTTTTTCTCATTTTTATGTTTGTTTCAGCTTATTTTTAGGAAAATCGTTTTTTTCAATTAAAATTCATATTTATGGAGCCAAACATAAATGAACTTATGTTTTTCCCAAAATCTCTAAAATTAATCTTTTATCCAGGAGCTTAAAATTTCTAATTCTCTATTCACAAACCCTTTGTTCATCTTCCTCTTCCACCATGTTTGGTGTTTTCCATCGCAGAGCAATGCTCTGCTCCAACCTCAACATCACCATCATCAGAACTCCCTCATTTCTTCAACACTTTTCCACTTCTGAACAACACTCTTTCACCACCAACTACCTCATCAACAACTTCTCCTTCTCCCCTGAAACCGCTTCCAACCTCTCCACCCGAGTTCGTCTCGACAACTCAGACAGACCCGACTCTGTCCTCGCCTTGTTCAGAACCCATGGCTTCTCAAACCCTCAGTTATCTCAGATCATCCAAAGCTACCCAAAGCTTCTTTCCTCCGACCCCATCAAATCCATTCTTCCAAAGTTCAACTTCCTTCTCTCAAAGGGTGCTTCAACTTCCGACCTTGTGCAGATTGTGACCAAGAATCCCAGTGTCTTGAAGCAGAGCTTAGCAAATACCATCACCCCATGTTATGATTTCCTCAAAAGATTCTTGGTTTCTGATGAGTCCACTATATACTCTATAAAATACTGTCCTTGCTTGATTTATTCTAAGCTTCCATCCATTAATGTTCAAATGCTGCTTGAGAATGGTGTCCCTGAATCAAAAGTTGCTCTTATACTTCGTCGTTGGGGTCATATCGTCAGTGAGCATCATCCTATCATTAAGAAGGCAGTGGAAGAAGTAAAGAGATTAGGATTCAACCCCGCCTCGACATTTTTCATTGTAGCAGTGATTGCTAAGATGATGAACGATTCCCTGTGGCAAAGGAAGACTGATTTGTATAAGAAATGGGGCTGGTCTGAAGAAGTTATTGTTTCAGCATTTGTGAGACATCCATGGTGCATGCAGGCATCTGAGAAGAAAATTGAGTCTGTGATGGAGTTTTGGGTCAACCACATGGGTTGGGACTCTCTGGTGCTTGCCAAGCAACCGATACTTCTTACGTTGAGCTTGGAGAAAAGAGTTATTCCCAGGGCTTTTGTCTTGCAATTTCTTCAAAGTAGAGGTTTGATTAAGGATGCTAAATCGCCTACAGCGTTTAAACTTACTGATGATATGTTCTTGCAGAAATTTGTGAATTGTTTTGAGGATGAAGCTTCTCAGCTGTTGAAGCTGTATGAAGAGAAAAAAAATCAACCAAGATAAGATAGATGCAAATGCGTCTGTCCTATTTTGGGTTTGAAGATCTGAATAAATAGTAAATTTAAATTTGTGACTTCACTGACTTGTATTAGCTTATCTAGTTCTATTAGTTGATTCTATAGGATTGATTCATAGCCTGAATGGAAACTTGTTGCATTTGACAATTGGAACCATATGGGTTGCTGTGATCATCAATACTTGTTTGTTAGCCATCTATCATGCTTTGCTGATAGGCCTATTTGGTGCTTTATCACCTTTGTGTTATTTTGTCAAGAGGCTTCCTGACATACATGTTGTAGCACAATTTCTCTGCATCATTAGGTCAAGTTATATAGTTCGGTTCGGTTTAAGGTCTCAATTCATATTTTATCTGTTGTTTTCAGCTATTAACTTATCATTGCTGTATTGTTTGAGGTTCAAGTCTTTGGTAATCTAATTTGAACTTAACAAATTATGTTGCTTGATCATATAAGATGGCTTTATTTGTTTTTATATATAATTGTGGGGGAAAAAGCACTTGTTTCATTTTAGAATTCAACCGATTGCTGCCTGCAGCACAATCATTCGTATTTTGTTCTCAGCATTTTGATATACAAGTTGCACTCATCTTTTAAATTTGTAGGTTCACGCATCCTATAAATATACAAGACAGCTGAATCTGATTGGGTCATTAGTCATTACTAGTTATACTTAACGTTTTGATACATATATATCTATATACTACACATTGTTTCACCTATCAGCTTAATTTTAACCTTATGATTGATGTTTTAGCTATATGGTTTTCTCTTTGCTCTATTGGTGAAACTTATTTGTTAATCTTGAAGGATATCTTTCTTGGCACTTGGTTATTTGTTGGAAATATCGTTGATACAATTTCTGGTTAGATTTCACAATTAAGAGACTTACATCTTTGAATATCATCATACATGTATATTGTTCTCAAGTGAAATATTATGGTTTTGTAGTTGTTGAACTTGATACCCCAAGCATCCTAATGTCTCAAATACTAGAATTAGGGGGCAAGTGTTACGAAATAAAATTGTAGGCTCGTGTATTTTGGTCTAATATCGGCAACTTCTCACGCATATGAGCATAATAACTCTTGAATCAAGGTGATATCTTATTTTACTGGACAATACCTGTTATATCTTGGCATATCTCTATCATATCATTGATTTCCTCCCGGGTTTGATATACAATAAGTATATAAATATTAAATACACACCATGGGCATACCCCATGTACACACTACTTTCTAACCCTATCCTTATTTTCATTATGTTTTGTTGACTTTAGTGCCGGATTGCATACCAGGTACTCATCACCATTGCCCACCTGATCGATGTGATATGAAAATACAGAGCCATTCCAAGGAGGAGTGGTCCAATGCAATATTCATTCACAACCATACGTTCTTACTTCTCCCAAATAATCCCTTACCATATCGATAACTACATTTTTTGGTGTAAAAAATTTAATATAAATAATTATATTTCTTGTGTTGTTGGGTTTTCCTTGCTTGGTCGTTTTGTTTTGTTGGGTTTTTTGGGGTGCAATTCTCTTTATAACTTGCGCTAAAAAATATTACTCATTTTTCCTCCTTGACTCGTAAACGCGGAGTAAACTCGCAAGTTTGTACGAGTCTACCGAGTTTGACACAAGTTTGCTCGAGTCAAGGAAATTTCGAGTTTACCTGCGAGTTAACTCGTTTTTGTCACCTAGAAACGTAGACTCATACGAGTTTAAGAGTTAACTCGCGAGTTTGACAACACTGGCACCACCCATCCTCCTCATAGTTGGACTTAGATCCCAACTCCCATCCACAGTGAGATAAGGACATGCCAACCTCGCACCTACACTGCTATTGCTCGATGCGTTCGCCATCTACACAAGATGAGTCGCGTCCCCTTTCCAGCTTCCCACGTCCAACAACACGTTCCTCCGGATTTGGGTCATATGCCAAACCTCCTCTTCGAACACCTGCTGGTTACCCCATCTCAAATTCCACCACATTACCGCGACAGCCAGTGTCCCTTCACGTTGCATCAGAGTCCCAACGAGCCACTGTTGAAACGATTGCCCTCCTTCAATGCAAGGTAAGATAGCTTCAAACTGTCTCCACAAGGCTCGGGCCTGGGGGCATGTCCTGAACAGAACATATGGTTCAGGTCTTCGTTTTCATCGCCGAATCTAGTTTCTTTTAATTCATTTAGTTTGTTTTGATTGCTTAATAACAAAATTCAAGAAGTTTTTTAAGTTATTGTATAATGTAAATTAACTTTTTTTAAAATTATTTAATTACTAATTATCAATTTTGGCAGATATTAAAACCAAACCATATATATGAAACTATTATATGGTCAACCATCAAATCAATCCAAGCCACGTCTAGTTGCATGTATTTTATCCCTCATCTAGTTGGCCATTTAAAGTTACTGTTGCTTAAGAGGAACCAAAATCAATGTAACAATACTTATTATTTTTATTACGAGTGAATATAAAAAAGTAACAAACATGAATTAATTTAACAGCCATGTTGTTTAGTACGAAAGTAGAAGTTACGAAACATAAGAATGAACAAGTATCTAAAATTCACTGAAGTTTAATTAAAAGTCAAACCATTATTATTATAATACCATTTTGGGGAAAACAAGCGACTCATGATATTTTTAATTCTTGCATTTCATTTCTTACAATCCAGCATTTTCCTTAATTTAAAAAGTTAAAGCGTTAACTCAAAAAATGAAGATCAATAAATAAATGATAAAAATATTTTTCATAAATAAAATAAAATTATATATAAGAAATAAAATATATTATTATCAAATCTATCTCCAATAACTCAATTTATGTTTTACTATGATAAATTTTACTATGCATATGACACATAAGCAAAACAATCGATTATGTTCAAAGATTATTTCTATATATTATTCATTGCATTTGTTTTTCAAAAGTAAGAGATATATTTATCTGAATAAAGGAATGAGAACAACTCCCTCATATATGATAAAAGCTTCTTCTAGAATGAAAAAAAAAATGATCAAGCCCAACTAAAAAAACACCAAAACCCAACAAGAAATGATATTCATTTTTTGACAAAAAAAAAATGATATTCATTTAGGAAGTTTTTTTTATCAAATTTTAATCCAAATTTTCTGAATTTTTATTATTATCTTATATTCAAAGATACATAATAGTTGGTAAAAAGTTTCAAATTCAGTGTAATTTTTATTTATTACATGGGCTACTAGTTTTGTACGAATTTATATCAGTATAAAAATATTATTAAATGTTAGGATGTGTTTGGTGGTCAAGAAAGAGACAAGATAGGATAATGTAATCTTATTTTGTTGTAATCCGATGTTTGTTGTGCTAACCGGATATGATAATGCAATCTTGTCCCTTATCCTATCTTTTCTATCATGTGCAAATTTTATCATGAGGGGTGGGTTCGAACTTATTTTGACATGATACGATAACTATTTTCTATTCTTCTTCAGTACCTAACCACAGATAATATTATTTGAATATTTATATTTTCAAAAATTTTAATTTATTAATGTAAAAATATTAAATTTAATAATAAGTTTATTTTATTGATTATCAAGTATAGTTGTACTATAAATCTAAAATTACTTAGTTACTCATATAAATTGAATCAAAAAATGAACAAATACAAATGGGTAAGGTATTGGTGTTACTCGCATAAAAATAAACATTTTTTTCTTATAACATGTTAGTATTAATTCTTTAACTTATATTATGATATTAAAATTTTAAAATGATTATTAACTAACAATATAGACATTGACTTATTAATATGAAATATGACTATTTTTCTCTTATTTGAGAGGGTTGTCCTCATGCTTTGATTCCAATTAATAATATTATTTTGTTAAAAAAAACAACTTAAAACTATTTTACTTGCAGGATAATTTACAATTTAAATACTAAATAATTTGAAAATAAATAATATTAATAATTTTTTTTGAAATTTTAATAATCCTAATATTTATAACTTTCTACTTCATTTTTTGAAAATTAATTCAAATTTAGAATCAATTGTTACTTATATATTATGAAATTAAAGGGACTATTCAATGAAAAAATAATTTGTTTTAGTTAATAACAAAACCATATTTAGACTCATTTATAAAAATAAAAAAAAATTCCTTTTGTAACCAATTTTTTTATAAAACAAATACTATCATAATTATTTTTTAAAAGTATTAATTTAGAAAAAAATAAATTATAAATAGTATGTGCTCAACTTAAGTTTTTTTCTTAATAATAAAATGATGTCGTTATTTGGAAAAAAATATGAACTTTCATTGTTTATATCATATCGTATAATTATCTTGTCCACATCAAACACAAGATAAGATAAGATCTTATCATAATCTTATCCTATCATCCCCTTATCCAACTCTCTCTCATATCGTACTCTTATCATATTCAGACCACTAAACAGAGTCTTCTTTTCATTATAAATATAGCCATGTATAACTCAGTTCTGCATTCTTGCAAAACACATTGATTCTCAAAAAAATACTTCATTCTCAGGCGCACAATGGCAGTTAAAGTTTCATATTTGTTTCTTTGCTTCACAGTTTTATTTCTCATCACATCTGAACATGGTATTTCTCTATGTTTCGTGTACCAATAAATAATCATCTAGGCTAAAAAATTAAGTAGTATATGTACATTAATTAGCTTGGTTTCATGCTATGTAAAATCGTGTGCAATGAATATCAAGGTTTTGATAATGTGAATCGCTTTTTGCAGGTTTTAAGGCCCAGGTCAGTGCATACGAAGTGGTCTGCAAAAGTAATAAGGATTGTTTCGATCATTTGATATGCCCCGGTAATTGTCTTGCGAAATGCTTTCAAGGAGTATGTGAATGCCATTGTGGTCATCCGCCAAAAGAACATGTTTGATAACAAAAATATTAAGCAGAATAAAGTTATGATGAGGCTCATTTTATGGTTCAAAACAATAATTCAATGTCTCTAAAACTATTTATTGTAATAAGAGGTTGAAATGTTGAGATAATTAGGTATATCAAATATATCATCCTCAAATACTTCCATGTCTTAAGATTTTGTTTTGCTTTTTTGCTTTAATTTATAGCTTTACTTACTAAAAGGATAAATATACTCTTCATTAACGATAGTAATAAAAACATTATCATTAAGTAAGATTTGTTAAAAGCTTCTTCTAGAATGAAGCAATAAACTAAAAGTCTAGCCCAACTTTAAAAAAGCCCAACAACCAACAAAAAAGTAATATTTATTTAGAAAAAGTTTTTATATAATTTTAATTCAGAAATTTACTTAATGTTTAGTATTATCTTATTTTTAAAGAGTCATAATAGTTGCTAAAAAGTATCAAGTTCACAGTAATTTTCTATTTATTACATAGCCATAGCCAAATTGTTTTGTATGAATCATTTTAATTTTTTTTAGAACATATCATGTATATATTATTGAAATTTAATAAAAAAAAAAGGTGGGGACAACCCCCACAAGGTAATTAGGCTCTAATAGACTATTGAGATAGTACAAACTACAAAGGCCTTCGAGGCTTGGATTATTAAACACACTCTTTGCAAAGAGGATTATATTTTGGGTTAAAACCTATAACTGTCCCTGAACTTTGAGCGAGTTCTGAAAACCGTCCCTCACCGAAAAATTATTTGAAAACGATCATTAGACTATTAAAAATAATTTGAACCCATCCCTCTGGCCACCATAGGTCCGGCCAACGTGCTTACGTGGCTATCCACGTCAATTAATGAGCTTACGTGTAAAAAAAATATTATTTAAAATTTAAAAAAATCATAATTATTTTATTTAACCAATTATCATAAATTAACCCTAAATCCCCAAATTAACCCTAAACCCCCTTTGAACCCATAAATCTTGCAAGGTTATAGTAGAAAGAAGGAAGAAGAAAATGGGTAAATGTCGAAGACGCAATGGTGCCTTGCAAGCTTAACAGCGGTTCTGTTAAGAATACACCAAAGTTTGATTTGAACGATGCTCCCATATGTTTGAAGAATGAGATTTACGTTTGGTAGCATTGATTGTTGATGAAGGAGAAAAAGATGTTGAAGAAGAATATCTAATTTTCAGATAATTTTCCGGCGAGGGACGGTTTTCAAAACTCACTCAAAGTTCAGAGACGGTTATAGATTTTAACCCAACCACATATAATATTATTTGAATATTTATATTTTCATAATTTTTAATTTATTAATGTAAAAATATTAATTTTAATAATACGTTTATTTTATTGATTATCAAGTATAGTTGTACTATAAATCTAAAATTACTTAGTTACACATATAAATTGAATCAAAAAATGAACAAATACAAATGGGTAAGGTATTGGTCTTACTCGCATAAAAATAAACATTTTTTTCTAATCACATGTTAGTATTAATTCTTTAACTTATATTATGATGTTAAAATTTTAAAATGATTATTAACTAACAATATAAACATTGACTTATTAATATGAAATATGACTAATTTTCTCTTATTTGAGAGGATTGTCCTCATGCTTTGATTCCAATTAATAATATTATTTTCTTTAAAAAAAACAACTTAAAACTATTTTACTTTCAGGCTAATTTACAATTTAAATACTAAATAATTTGAAAATAAATAATATTAATAATTTTTTTTGAACTTTTAATAATCCTAATATTTATAACTTTCTATTGCAAATTTAGAATCAATTGTTACTTAGAATCAATTTAAAGGGACTATTCAATGAAAAATAATTTGTTTTAGTTAATAACAAAACCATATTTAGACTCATTTATAAAAATAAAAAAATTCCTTTTGTAACCAATTTTTTTTATAAAAAAAATACTATCATAATTATTTTTTAAGATTATTAATTTAGAAAAAATAAATTATAAATAGTATGTGCTCAACTTAAGTTTTTTTCTTAATAATAAAATGATGTCGTTATTTGGAAAAAATATAAACTTTAATTGTTTATATCATATCGTATAATTATCTTGTCCACATCAAACACAAGATAAGATAAGATCTTATCATAATCTTATCCTATCATCCCCTTATCCAACTCTCTGTCATATGTACTCTTATCATATTCATACCACTAAACATAGTCTTCATGTCATTATAAATATAGTCATGTATAACTCAGTTCTGAATTCTTGCAAAACACATTGATTCACAAAAAACTACTTCATTCTCAGGCGCACAATGAAAGTTAAAGTTTCATATTTGTTTCTTTGCTTCACAATTTTATTTCTCATCACATCTGAACATGGTATTTCTCTATGTTTCTTGTTTTTTGTACAAATAAATAATCAGCTAGGCTAAAAATTTAAGTAGTATGTGTACATTAATTAGCTTGGTTTCATGCTATGTAAAATCGTGTACAATAATATTAAGGTTTTCATAATGTGAATGACTTTTTGTAGGTTTTAAGGCCCAGGTTAGTGCACATGAAGTGGTCTGTCAAAGCACTAAGGATTGTGGGCATGTGATATGCTTCGTTGAATGTTCTGCGAAATGCTTTCAAGGAGTATGCAAATGTCACTGTGATCCTCCGCAAAAAGAACATGTTTGATAACAAAAATATTAAGCAGAATAAAGTTATGATGAGACTCATTTTATGGTTCAAAACAATAATTCAATGTCTCTAAAACTATCTATCTATATCTATGTATATATATTATATATATATGTATGTAAAGCACACTTGTGTTTTTTTAAGCATTAAATGTGTATATGTACAAGAGACTTCATCATTGTATTAAACACAAAGATTGAATTAAAAATAATAATCTACATTAGTTTTTTTGTAAGCATAATAATCCACATTAGTAAGTTGGCATATGAGGGGGTAAAGATTAAGAAATTGACAGAAATGAAAAGTCCCCAATAATGGTTAAATAAATAAATAGATGAATATGTATAATCAACATACAATGAATAGTGTACTCCTAGAATGTATTTGTGTTTTTTGATGTACTTTCATTTTTCTTTTAATGAAAGGTCAATGAAATGAACTCGCAAAAAATTATACTACATGCATATCCATGGAGATGTAACCGTCTAAAAAAAATTTAAGCATTAGTTATTAGAAAGTAATGATATTATAATATGAAATTGTGTGGCATACCACAACTCTAAAAACTTAATAAAATTGCAATGTTTAAAGCCATTAAATAATTAAAAAAATAAAATTATAAGACAATAATGAAGGAAATAGTGACTCTTCTTCTATTTAATATATTTCTTATATTTATAAAAAATTATAATTTATTAAGATCTTACAATCAAAAAATACAATTAAAAACAAATATGTGCATTTGAGTTTATATACAAAGGAGACTTGGTCCCTGTAGGATAGCTCAAGTGGTAAGAACTGGGGACATATGGGTTGGATAGGGGGAGGTCCAGGAATCGATTTCTGGCGAGTGCAATTTATCTTTCCGATGTACCAAAAAAAATGTGAAGGAGACTTGAGTTTTACATTAAATACATTAAAATATAAAACAATAAATATTTATTTGCATTTGACAAATATTAAATATTTTTTTAACATTATTTAAGTTTTGCATTTTACAAATATTAAAAATTAAAATTATTTTAAAATTGAAAAATGTTGCTACAAGGTATTTAATATTAACTATAACATATACGTGCATTATTGAAAAAAAAAATGTTTTTTTAATCTATGATATATTAATAAAATTACTCAAGGAAGTATAATAGAGAAAATAATAATGGTCAAAGTTGAATAAATGTTTGTTGTGAGAGGTATTTAATATTAACTATAACATATATGTGCATTATTGAGCTTTTTTTTTGTAAAAAAGTTATTTAAGTTATCACTTATTATAGTTCAAAAAGTTAAAATTAATTTATTATTCTTGGTTTTGACATGTCACACCAAATGGCTTTTCCAGGTAAAAATAATATAAAAGATGATATTAAAACTTATTTCAAGACATTAAACACTTACTACTTAACATTTTTTTAGTAATTTAAATATTTCAAATTAACTTAATAATTTTTCATATTATTAAATAAATAAAAATTATTCTTCACTTGGTTTTTTATCCCAAATGAGTTTTTTCTAGTAAGGTTTTAATGAGGTACACACTATAGTTTTCAAGAGCCTGGGTGGGGTTTTCTTGGTGGTACCTTTCTGTGTGGGTTTGTTCATGTTCCTTTCTATCAATAATATATATTCTCTTTGCTGTCAAAAAAAATAATAATAAATAAAAAATTTAATTGTTAAAATTATTTTATGCTAATAATTAAACTTGAGTAATATTAATTATTTATACAAAATGAACTATAATAATATTTATTGAAATGTCTTGACATAATTTTTTTATATATTTATAGTGAAAATATTTTAATTTTAATTATTTAACTATAATAATTTTTATATAATGTTGAAAAATATTTTAAGTAAGCCCGTGCATCGCACGGGTATGATATCTATTTTATTGTCTTTATGGCTTAATTGCACATTTGCTCCCTTATCTTTCACCATTGTGCAATTTTTCTCCCTCATGTTTAAAACGAGCGAATTTACTCCCTCATATATGAATTTGTGAAAATTGGCCCCTTCCGTTAAGTTGCCATCCAAAATTAAACGAAATTGCTTATGTGGCACTGCTATTTACACCACCTTAACCTTTCTTCTGCACCATTTTACTATTTATACCACCTAGACACATAAGTAAATAAAAAAGAAAATAAATAAAACAATTTAATTCAACAACCAACTTAAAATTAAAGCACAGTGCTGCTGCTACTCAAGCTCCACGTTTTTTTGCACAACAGTTTCATAACATCAAAACTTCCAGTAAGTAACTTGAAAAGAAGTTATTTTTCAAGCCAAGTGCAAAAATCAGTACTTAATTACCCATTTTATCAACTCCACCGGTTTATGTGACTTCCGGATTTGAAATGACTCTTCCATTTTTCGAATCTGATCTGGTCTATATATACCACAACTGAATTCACATAAAAACTCAAATAAAGAAACATTGAAAGATTGAATTTTTTTAATATGCACCCAGGAACAAAATCACCGTCTTCATAATCAACATCGTCCTTGCCGCCTTCCTCTGCTAGTCCTCGTCGTCCTCCTCCGCCAGTCTCATCAACCTCGTCCGGATGTTAGTGGGTCTGACCCAGATTTTCCTTCTTCATCCATCGCGAATAGCCATTGGATCTGAGCTCAGAGATCGCTTCCAACCTAGATCGATACCCAAAACTCAAAGGAAGGTTGATTTTGGGTTGTGACTGATGATTTTGAGGTGCGGAGGAGGAGAAGAATTCTGGATTTAAGAAAGCTTTGATTTTTTTTTCTTCTGTGTTTGGCCAAGTCTTGTGGCTCTGATGAAGAGGGGAGAGGATGGTGATGGTGGGTTTGATGACTTTGATCAAGATTTTGTGTTTATGTTTTCATTTTTCTGGAATTTGAAGAAGGGGATGAAGATTATGGAGATGAACATAGTTTCAGATTCAGATTTGGATCTATGAATTTGGGACTTGTTGAGTCGTCAGGTACAGAAGATGAAGGGATTTTGTACAAGGAACAAAGGGCTTTTGGATTCAATCTGAGATTATTTATCTAGGTTTGGAAATTTTTCTGGGTTTGAACATAGAAGAAGAAGAAGAAGATTTTTTTTTATATGCAGAAGAAGATGAAGATGATGGTGATTAGGATTTATTAGAGAGTTAATAATAATGATGATTAGGATTTGTTTAAATTTAAATGAAATTTTTTATTTATTGAAATTATTTTTTTACTTACATGGAGTCTTAGTGGCAAAAATGTCAGAGCCACGTCATTTAATGACGTCCACATCAGCAACCTCCGTTAACCTTCAAACGGCTCACTAACAGAGGAGGCTAATTTTCACAAATTCATACATGAGGGAGTAAATTCGCTCGTTTTAAACATGAGGGAGGAAAATTGCACAATGGTTAAAGATGAGGGAGCAAATGTACAATTAAGCCTTTATTGTAATAAGAGGTTGAAATGTTGAGATAATTAAGTATATCAAATATATCTTCCTCAAATACTTTCATGTCTTGAGATTTGAGATTTTGGCCCAGTTTGGAAGAGCTTATTTGAGCTTATCTGACAGCATAAGCTCTTATGCCAGTGTTTGGGAGAGCTTATGCAAACAGCTTATGGTCTGCCATAAGCTATTTTCAGCTTATTTTCATAAGCTACTCAGGATAGCTTATGAAAAACAGCTTATGCTTATACACAGCTTATTTTTAATTTATTTCAATAAATTTTTAAAAATAGCTTATGAATAAACGCTTATGTCATAAGCGCTTATGACCATAAGCGCTTAATTAAGCTGTTTATCCAAACGGGGCCTTTGTTTTGCTTTTTTTGCTTTAATTTATAGCTTTACTTACTAAAAGGATAAATATACGCTTCTTCATTAAGTAAGATTTGTTATAAAAACATTATCATTAAGTAAGATTTGTTAAAAGCATCTTCTAGAATGAAGCAATAAAATAAAATCTAGCCCAACTTAAAAAAAGCTCAACAAACAACAACAAATAATATTTATTTAGGAAATTTTTTTATATAATTTTAATTCAGAAATTTACTTAATGTTTAGTATTATCTTATTTTTAAAGAGTCGTAATAGTTACTAAAAAGTACTATCAAGTTCACAGTAATTTTTTATTTATTACATAGCCATATCCAAATTGTTTTGTATGAATCATTTTAATTTTTTTAGACCAGATCATGTATATATTATGGAAATTTAATAAAAATAGGTGGGGACAACCCCCACAAAGGTAATTAGGCTCTAATAGACTATTGAGATAGTACAAAGGCCTTGGATTATTAAACGCAATCTTTGGAAGAGGATTATATTTTAGGTTAAGACTTAATTGCACATTTACTCTCTCATCTTTCACCGTTGTGTGAAGTCTTTCCCCCATGTTTAAAATGAGCAGATTCCCTCTCCCATGTTTCAATTGCTAATTAGGATTTTTTTTTTAAATTTTAAATTATAAAAAAAAAATTCACGTCGGGCTCTCATTAATTGACGTGGAGAGCCACGTAAGCGCTGGTCGGACCTGGGACTGTCAGAGGGACAGGTCCGAATTGTTTTCAATAGTATGAGGATGATTTTCAGATAATTTTCCGGCGAGGGACGATTTTCAAAACTCGCTAAAAGTTCAAGGACGGTTATAGATTTTAACCCAAAAATTAAAAACACTCCATAGTCCATACTATTATATTAGCTTATAAAAAAACTCCACATCCAGTAGATCAACTGATGGGAGATTATTTTAACTTAAAAGATATGCATCGGGATTAAGTCTTTATGAATGCATCTGCGTGGGAGAGTTCTCCCACCCATCGTACTTGCCTCGAACAATATTGTTTATGTAAAGTAGGGATGACAATGGGTAGGATCGGACACGAGTTTTACAATTACCAAACTCAAACCCAAATCTTAGAACCCAAACTTAAATCCAAACACAAACCCTTATGAGCGATAAAATGAAATCCATGCCCAAACCCATTGAGTTTCGAATTTACCTGAAACTCAAACTCAAACTCATTCCTTTCGTGAAATAGTAACTCGATCCATAATTTACTTTCATTAAAAAAAGTGAAATTCATAGAGAAAAAAAAACAAATACTATTATTCCTCATCCTCATCCATTACTTTCTCAAACATACAAAAGTACAATTATTCATCAAACACTAAGAACAACGTTTATAAATATATACATGTATGAGAATTATTTTGTAATTTTATGTTTTGGGTATCTTTGGGTTCGGGTTTGGGCGGGTATGAGCAGAGATTTAACTAATATCATACCCAAACCCATAAACTGCTACAGTACGGGTAAAACCCAAACCCAAATTCAGTCAACTTGGGTTTTGTCCGTCAAAATGGATCGGGTTCGGGCGGGTACTCATGAATTTGGGTAAAAATTGTCATCCCTAATGTAGAGAATAGAGATGCTTTTCTCGATTTTTTTTTGGGTACATGAACATGATTGATTGACTCAAGGTGAGTTAAAAAACGATATTAACTAATTAAGATTTAATTAAAAAATAAGGTGCCACCTAATATGCACCACTTTTTAGTGGTGCAACCTTGCACCACTATACCAATTGTCAATTTATCCCTGTTAAAAAAAATTATTTTATAAAAAGAAAAAAATATTGGTATTACCGGGTGGATTTTGATGGGATTAATTTTTTGAACAGGGGTAAAATGGACAATTAACATAGTGGTGCAAAGTTACACCACTAAAAAGTGGTGCATATTAGGTAGACCCAAAAATAAAACATATTAATATACTCTTCTTTTTGGTAATTTCTCTCAATACATGTTCCTTATTCACAAACCCTTTGTTCATCTTCTTCCCCATGTTTGGTGTTTTCCATCGCAGAGCAATGCTCTGCTCCAACCTCAACATCACCATCATCAGAACTCCCTCATTTCTTCAACACTTTTCCACTTCTGAACAACACTCTTTCACCACCAACTACCTCATCAACAACTTCTCCTTCTCCCCTGAAACCGCTTCCAACCTCTCCACCCGAGTTCGTCTCGACAACTCAGACAGACCCGACTCTGTCCTCGCCTTGTTCAGAACCCATGGCTTCTCAAACCCTCAGTTATCTCAGATCATCCAAAGCTACCCAAAGCTTCTTTCCTCCGACCCCATCAAATCCATTCTTCCAAAGTTCAACTTCCTTCTCTCAAAGGGTGCTTCAACTTCCGACCTTGTGCAGATTGTGACCAAGAATCCCAGTGTCTTGAAGCAGAGCTTAGCAAATACCATCACCCCATGTTATGATTTCCTCAAAAGATTCTTGGTTTCTGATGAGTCCACTATATACTCTATAAAATACTGTCCTTGCTTGATTTATTCTAAGCTTCCATCCATTAATGTTCAAATGCTGCTTGAGAATGGTGTCCCTGAATCAAAAGTTGCTCTTATACTTCGTCGTTGGGGTCATATCGTCAGTGAGCATCATCCTATCATTAAGAAGGCAGTGGAAGAAGTAAAGAGATTAGGATTCAACCCCGCCTCGACATTTTTCATTGTAGCAGTGATTGCTAAGATGATGAACGATTCCCTGTGGCAAAGGAAGACTGATTTGTATAAGAAATGGGGCTGGTCTGAAGAAGTTATTGTTTCAGCATTTGTGAGACATCCATGGTGCATGCAGGCATCTGAGAAGAAAATTGAGTCTGTGATGGAGTTTTGGGTCAACCACATGGGTTGGGACTCTCTGGTGCTTGCCAAGCAACCGATACTTCTTACGTTGAGCTTGGAGAAAAGAGTTATTCCCAGGGCTTTTGTCTTGCAATTTCTTCAAAGTAGAGGTTTGATTAAGGATGCTAAATCGCCTACAACGTTTAAACTTACTGATGATATGTTCTTGCAGAAATTTGTGAATTGTTTTGAGGATGAAGCTTCTCAGCTGTTGAAGCTGTATGAAGAGAAAAAAAATCAACCAAGATAAGATAGATGCAAATGCGTCTGTCCTATTTTGGGTTTGAAGATCTGAATAAATAGTAAATTTAAATTTGTGACTTCACTGACTTGTATTAGCTTATCTAGTTCTATTAGTTGATTCTATAGGATTGATTCATAGCCTGAATGGAAACTTGTTGCATTTGACAATTGGAACCATATGGGTTGCTGTGATCATCAATACTTGTTTGTTAGCCATCTATCATGCTTTGCTGATAGGCCTATTTGGTGCTTTATCACCTTTGTGTTATTTTGTCAAGAGGCTTCCTGACATACATGTTGTAGCACAATTTCTCTGCATCATTAGGTCAAGTTATATAGTTCGGTTCGGTTTAAGGTCTCAATTCATATTTTATCTGTTGTTTTCAGCTATTAACTTATCATTGCTGTATTGTTTGAGGTTCAAGTCTTTGGTAATCTAATTTGAACTTAACAAATTATGTTGCTTGATCATATAAGATGGCTTTATTTGTTTTTATATATAATTGTGGGGGAAAAAGCACTTGTTTCATTTTAGAATTCAACCGATTGCTGCCTGCAGCACAATCATTCGTATTTTGTTCTCAGCATTTTGATATACAAGTTGCACTCATCTTTTAAATTTGTAGGTTCACGCATCCTATAAATATACAAGACAGCTGAATCTGATTGGGTCATTAGTCATTACTAGTTATACTTAACGTTTTGATACATATATATCTATATACTACACATTGTTTCACCTATCAGCTTAATTTTAACCTTATGATTGATGTTTTAGCTATATGGTTTTCTCTTTGCTCTATTGGTGAAACTTATTTGTTAATCTTGAAGGATATCTTTCTTGGCACTTGGTTATTTGTTGGAAATATCGTTGATACAATTTCTGGTTAGATTTCACAATTAAGAGACTTACATCTTTGAATATCATCATACATGTATATTGTTCTCAAGTGAAATATTATGGTTTTGTAGTTGTTGAACTTGATACCCCAAGCATCCTAATGTCTCAAATACTAGAATTAGGGGGCAAGTGTTACGAAATAAAATTGTAGGCTCGTGTATTTTGGTCTAATATCGGCAACTTCTCACGCATATGAGCATAATAACTCTTGAATCAAGGTGATATCTTATTTTACTGGACAATACCTGTTATATCTTGGCATATCTCTATCATATCATTGATTTCCTCCCGGGTTTGATATACAATAAGTATATAAATATTAAATACACACCATGGGCATACCCCATGTACACACTACTTTCTAACCCTATCCTTATTTTCATTATGTTTTGTTGACTTTAGTGCCGGATTGCATACCAGGTACTCATCACCATTGCCCACCTGATCGATGTGATATGAAAATACAGAGCCATTCCAAGGAGGAGTGGTCCAATGCAATATTCATTCACAACCATACGTTCTTACTTCTCCCAAATAATCCCTTACCATATCGATAACTACATTTTTCGGTGTAAAAAATTTAATATAAATAATTATATTTCTTGTGTTGTTGGGTTTTCCTTGCTTGGTCGTTTTGTTTTGTTGGGTTTTTTGGGGTGCAATTCTCTTTATAACTTGCGCTAAAAAATATTACTCATTTTTCCTCCTTGACTCGTAAACGCGGAGTAAACTCGCAAGTTTGTACGAGTCTACCGAGTTTGACACAAGTTTGCTCGAGTCAAGGAAATTTCGAGTTTACCTGCGAGTTAACTCGTTTTTGTCACCTAGAAACGTAGACTCATACGAGTTTAAGAGTTAACTCGCGAGTTTGACAACACTGGCACCACCCATCCTCCTCATAGTTGGACTTAGATCCCAACTCCCATCCACAGTGAGATAAGGACATGCCAACCTCGCACCTACACTGCTATTGCTCGATGCGTTCGCCATCTACACAAGATGAGTCGCGTCCCCTTTCCAGCTTCCCACGTCCAACAACACGTTCCTCCGGATTTGGGTCATATGCCAAACCTCCTCTTCGAACACCTGCTGGTTACCCCATCTCAAATTCCACCACATTACCGCGACAGCCAGTGTCCCTTCACGTTGCATCAGAGTCCCAACGAGCCACTGTTGAAACGATTGCCCTCCTTCAATGCAAGGTAAGATAGCTTCAAACTGTCTCCACAAGGCTCGGGCCTGGGGGCATGTCCTGAACAGAACATATGGTTCAGGTCTTCGTTTTCATCGCCGAATCTAGTTTCTTTTAATTCATTTAGTTTGTTTTGATTGCTTAATAACAAAATTCAAGAAGTTTTTTAAGTTATTGTATAATGTAAATTAACTTTTTTTAAAATTATTTAATTACTAATTATCAATTTTGGCAGATATTAAAACCAAACCATATATATGAAACTATTATATGGTCAACCATCAAATCAATCCAAGCCACGTCTAGTTGCATGTATTTTATCCCTCATCTAGTTGGCCATTTAAAGTTACTGTTGCTTAAGAGGAACCAAAATCAATGTAACAATACTTATTATTTTTATTACGAGTGAATATAAAAAAGTAACAAACATGAATTAATTTAACAGCCATGTTGTTTAGTACGAAAGTAGAAGTTACGAAACATAAGAATGAACAAGTATCTAAAATTCACTGAAGTTTAATTAAAAGTCAAACCATTATTATTATAATACCATTTTGGGGAAAACAAGCGACTCATGATATTTTTAATTCTTGCATTTCATTTCTTACAATCCAGCATTTTCCTTAATTTAAAAAGTTAAAGCGTTAACTCAAAAAATGAAGATCAATAAATAAATGATAAAAATATTTTTCATAAATAAAATAAAATTATATATAAGAAATAAAATATATTATTATCAAATCTATCTCCAATAACTCAATTTATGTTTTACTATGATAAATTTTACTATGCATATGACACATAAGCAAAACAATCGATTATGTTCAAAGATTATTTCTATATATTATTCATTGCATTTGTTTTTCAAAAGTAAGAGATATATTTATCTGAATAAAGGAATGAGAACAACTCCCTCATATATGATAAAAGCTTCTTCTAGAATGAAAAAAAAAATGATCAAGCCCAACTAAAAAAACACCAAAACCCAACAAGAAATGATATTCATTTTTTGACAAAAAAAAAATGATATTCATTTAGGAAGTTTTTTTTATCAAATTTTAATCCAAATTTTCTGAATTTTTATTATTATCTTATATTCAAAGATACATAATAGTTGGTAAAAAGTTTCAAATTCAGTGTAATTTTTATTTATTACATGGGCTACTAGTTTTGTACGAATTTATATCAGTATAAAAATATTATTAAATGTTAGGATGTGTTTGGTGGTCAAGAAAGAGACAAGATAGGATAATGTAATCTTATTTTGTTGTAATCCGATGTTTGTTGTGCTAACCGGATATGATAATGCAATCTTGTCCCTTATCCTATCTTTTCTATCATGTGCAAATTTTATCATGAGGGGTGGGTTCGAACTTATTTTGACATGATACGATAACTATTTTCTATTCTTCTTCAGTACCTAACCACAGATAATATTATTTGAATATTTATATTTTCAAAAATTTTAATTTATTAATGTAAAAATATTAAATTTAATAATAAGTTTATTTTATTGATTATCAAGTATAGTTGTACTATAAATCTAAAATTACTTAGTTACTCATATAAATTGAATCAAAAAATGAACAAATACAAATGGGTAAGGTATTGGTGTTACTCGCATAAAAATAAACATTTTTTTCTTATCACATGTTAGTATTAATTCTTTAACTTATATTATGATGTTAAAATTTTAAAATGATTATTAACTAACAATATAGACATTGACTTATTAATATGAAATATGACTATTTTTCTCTTATTTGAGAGGGTTGTCCTCATGCTTTGATTCCAATTAATAATATTATTTTGTTAAAAAAAACAACTTAAAACTATTTTACTTGCAGGATAATTTACAATTTAAATACTAAATAATTTGAAAATAAATAATATTAATAATTTTTTTTGAAATTTTAATAATCCTAATATTTATAACTTTCTACTTCATTTTTTGAAAATTAATTCAAATTTAGAATCAATTGTTACTTATATATTATGAAATTAAAGGGACTATTCAATGAAAAAATAATTTGTTTTAGTTAATAACAAAACCATATTTAGACTCATTTATAAAAATAAAAAAAAATTCCTTTTGTAACCAATTTTTTTATAAAACAAATACTATCATAATTATTTTTTAAAAGTATTAATTTAGAAAAAAATAAATTATAAATAGTATGTGCTCAACTTAAGTTTTTTTCTTAATAATAAAATGATGTCGTTATTTGGAAAAAAATATGAACTTTCATTGTTTATATCATATCGTATAATTATCTTGTCCACATCAAACACAAGATAAGATAAGATCTTATCATAATCTTATCCTATCAACCCCTTATCCAACTCTCTCTCATATCGTACTCTTATCATATTCAGACCACTAAACAGAGTCTTCTTTTCATTATAAATATAGCCATGTATAACTCAGTTCTGCATTCTTGCAAAACACATTGATTCTCAAAAAAATACTTCATTCTCAGGCGCACAATGGCAGTTAAAGTTTCATATTTGTTTCTTTGCTTCACAGTTTTATTTCTCATCACATCTGAACATGGTATTTCTCTATGTTTCGTGTACCAATAAATAATCATCTAGGCTAAAAAATTAAGTAGTATATGTACATTAATTAGCTTGGTTTCATGCTATGTAAAATCGTGTGCAATGAATATCAAGGTTTTGATAATGTGAATCGCTTTTTGCAGGTTTTAAGGCCCAGGTCAGTGCATACGAAGTGGTCTGCAAAAGTAATAAGGATTGTTTCGATCATTTGATATGCCCCGGTAATTGTCTTGCGAAATGCTTTCAAGGAGTATGTGAATGCCATTGTGGTCATCCGCCAAAAGAACATGTTTGATAACAAAAATATTAAGCAGAATAAAGTTATGATGAGGCTCATTTTATGGTTCAAAACAATAATTCAATGTCTCTAAAACTATTTATTGTAATAAGAGGTTGAAATGTTGAGATAATTAGGTATATCAAATATATCATCCTCAAATACTTCCATGTCTTAAGATTTTGTTTTGCTTTTTTGCTTTAATTTATAGCTTTACTTACTAAAAGGATAAATATACTCTTCATTAACGATAGTAATAAAAACATTATCATTAAGTAAGATTTGTTAAAAGCTTCTTCTAGAATGAAGCAATAAACTAAAAGTCTAGCCCAACTTTAAAAAAGCCCAACAACCAACAAAAAAGTAATATTTATTTAGAAAAAGTTTTTATGTAATTTTAATTCAGAAATTTACTTAATGTTTAGTATTATCTTATTTTTAAAGAGTCATAATAGTTGCTAAAAAGTATCAAGTTCACAGTAATTTTCTATTTATTACATAGCCATAGCCAAATTGTTTTGTATGAATCATTTTAATTTTTTTTAGAACATATCATGTATATATTATTGAAATTTAATAAAAAAAAAAAAGGTGGGGACAACCCCCACAAGGTAATTAGGCTCTAATAGACTATTGAGATAGTACAAACTATAAAGGCCTTCGAGGCTTGGATTATTAAACACACTCTTTGCAAAGAGGATTATATTTTGGGTTAAAACCTATAACTGTCCCTGAACTTTGAGCGAGTTCTGAAAACCGTCCCTCACCGAAAAATTATTTGAAAACGATCATTAGACTATTAAAAATAATTTGAACCCATCCCTCTGGCCACCATAGGTCCGGCCAACGTGCTTACGTGGCTATCCACGTCAATTAATGAGCTTACGTGTAAAAAAAATATTATTTAAAATTTAAAAAAATCATAATTATTTTATTTAACCAATTATCATAAATTAACCCTAAATCCCCAAATTAACCCTAAACCCCCTTTGAACCCATAAATCTTGCAAGGTTATAGTAGAAAGAAGGAAGAAGAAAATGGGTAAATGTCGAAGACGCAATGGTGCCTTGCAAGCTTAACAGCGGTTCTGTTAAGAATACACCAAAGTTTGATTTGAACGATGCTCCCATATGTTTGAAGAATGAGATTTACGTTTGGTAGCATTGATTGTTGATGAAGGAGAAAAAGATGTTGAAGAAGAATATCTAATTTTCAGATAATTTTCCGGCGAGGGACGGTTTTCAAAACTCACTCAAAGTTCAGAGACGGTTATAGATTTTAACCCAACCACATATAATATTATTTGAATATTTATATTTTCATAATTTTTAATTTATTAATGTAAAAATATTAATTTTAATAATACGTTTATTTTATTGATTATCAAGTATAGTTGTACTATAAATCTAAAATTACTTAGTTACACATATAAATTGAATCAAAAAATGAACAAATACAAATGGGTAAGGTATTGGTCTTACTCGCATAAAAATAAACATTTTTTTCTAATCACATGTTAGTATTAATTCTTTAACTTATATTATGATGTTAAAATTTTAAAATGATTATTAACTAACAATATAAACATTGACTTATTAATATGAAATATGACTAATTTTCTCTTATTTGAGAGGATTGTCCTCATGCTTTGATTCCAATTAATAATATTATTTTCTTTAAAAAAAACAACTTAAAACTATTTTACTTTCAGGCTAATTTACAATTTAAATACTAAATAATTTGAAAATAAATAATATTAATAATTTTTTTTGAACTTTTAATAATCCTAATATTTATAACTTTCTATTGCAAATTTAGAATCAATTGTTACTTAGAATCAATTTAAAGGGACTATTCAATGAAAAATAATTTGTTTTAGTTAATAACAAAACCATATTTAGACTCATTTATAAAAATAAAAAAATTCCTTTTGTAACCAATTTTTTTTATAAAAAAAATACTATCATAATTATTTTTTAAGATTATTAATTTAGAAAAAATAAATTATAAATAGTATGTGCTCAACTTAAGTTTTTTTCTTAATAATAAAATGATGTCGTTATTTGGAAAAAATATAAACTTTAATTGTTTATATCATATCGTATAATTATCTTGTCCACATCAAACACAAGATAAGATAAGATCTTATCATAATCTTATCCTATCATCCCCTTATCCAACTCTCTGTCATATGTACTCTTATCATATTCATACCACTAAACATAGTCTTCATGTCATTATAAATATAGTCATGTATAACTCAGTTCTGAATTCTTGCAAAACACATTGATTCACAAAAAACTACTTCATTCTCAGGCGCACAATGAAAGTTAAAGTTTCATATTTGTTTCTTTGCTTCACAATTTTATTTCTCATCACATCTGAACATGGTATTTCTCTATGTTTCTTGTTTTTTGTACAAATAAATAATCAGCTAGGCTAAAAATTTAAGTAGTATGTGTACATTAATTAGCTTGGTTTCATGCTATGTAAAATCGTGTACAATAATATTAAGGTTTTCATAATGTGAATGACTTTTTGTAGGTTTTAAGGCCCAGGTCAGTGCACATGAAGTGGTCTGTCAAAGCACTAAGGATTGTGGGCATGTGATATGCTTCGTTGAATGTCCTGCGAAATGCTTTCAAGGAGTATGCAAATGTCACTGTGATCCTCCGCAAAAAGAACATGTTTGATAACAAAAATATTAAGCAGAATAAAGTTATGATGAGACTCATTTTATGGTTCAAAACAATAATTCAATGTCTCTAAAACTATCTATCTATATCTATGTATATATATTATATATATATGTATGTAAAGCACACTTGTGTTTTTTTAAGCATTAAATGTGTATATGTACAAGAGACTTCATCATTGTATTAAACACAAAGATTGAATTAAAAATAATAATCTACATTAGTTTTTTTGTAAGCATGATAATCCACATTAGTAAGTTGGCATATGAGGGGGTAAAGATTAAGAAATTGACAGAAATGAAAAGTCCCCAATAATGGTTAAATAAATAAATAGATGAATATGTATAATCAACATACAATGAATAGTGTACTCCTAGAATGTATTTGTGTTTTTTGATGTACTTTCATTTTTCTTTTAATGAAAGGTCAATGAAATGAACTCGCAAAAAATTATACTACATGCATATCCATGGAGATGTAACCGTCTAAAAAAAATTTAAGCATTAGTTATTAGAAAGTAATGATATTATAATATGAAATTGTGTGGCATACCACAACTCTAAAAACTTAATAAAATTGCAATGTTTAAAGCCATTAAATAATTAAAAAAATAAAATTATAAGACAATAATGAAGGAAATAGTGACTCTTCTTCTATTTAATATATTTCTTATATTTATAAAAAATTATAATTTATTAAGATCTTACAATCAAAAAATACAATTAAAAACAAATATGTGCATTTGAGTTTATATACAAAGGAGACTTGGTCCCTGTAGGATAGCTCAAGTGGTAAGAACTGGGGACATATGGGTTGGATAGGGGGAGGTCCAGGAATCGATTTCTGGCGAGTGCAATTTATCTTTCCGATGTACCAAAAAAAATGTGAAGGAGACTTGAGTTTTACATTAAATACATTAAAATATAAAACAATAAATATTTATTTGCATTTGACAAATATTAAATATTTTTTTAACATTATTTAAGTTTTGCATTTTACAAATATTAAAAATTAAAATTATTTTAAAATTGAAAAATGTTGCTACAAGGTATTTAATATTAACTATAACATATACGTGCATTATTGAAAAAAAAAATGTTTTTTTAATCTATGATATATTAATAAAATTACTCAAGGAAGTATAATAGAGAAAATAATAATGGTCAAAGTTGAATAAATGTTTGTTGTGAGAGGTATTTAATATTAACTATAACATATATGTGCATTATTGAGCTTTTTTTTTGTAAAAAAGTTATTTAAGTTATCACTTATTATAGTTCAAAAAGTTAAAATTAATTTATTATTCTTGGTTTTGACATGTCACACCAAATGGCTTTTCCAGGTAAAAATAATATAAAAGATGATATTAAAACTTATTTCAAGACATTAAACACTTACTACTTAACATTTTTTTAGTAATTTAAATATTTCAAATTAACTTAATAATTTTTCATATTATTAAATAAATAAAAATTATTCTTCACTTGGTTTTTTATCCCAAATGAGTTTTTTCTAGTAAGGTTTTAATGAGGTACACACTATAGTTTTCAAGAGCCTGGGTGGGGTTTTCTTGGTGGTACCTTTCTGTGTGGGTTTGTTCATGTTCCTTTCTATCAATAATATATATTCTCTTTGCTGTCAAAAAAAATAATAATAAATAAAAAATTTAATTGTTAAAATTATTTTATGCTAATAATTAAACTTGAGTAATATTAATTATTTATACAAAATGAACTATAATAATATTTATTGAAATGTCTTGACATAATTTTTTTATATATTTATAGTGAAAATATTTTAATTTTAATTATTTAACTATAATAATTTTTATATAATGTTGAAAAATATTTTAAGTAAGCCCGTGCATCGCACGGGTATGATATCTATTTTATTGTCTTTATGGCTTAATTGCACATTTGCTCCCTTATCTTTCACCATTGTGCAATTTTTCTCCCTCATGTTTAAAACGAGCGAATTTACTCCCTCATGTATGAATTTGTGAAAATTGGCCCCTTCCGTTAAGTTGCCATCCAAAATTAAACGAAATTGCTTATGTGGCACTGCTATTTACACCACCTTAACCTTTCTTCTGCACCATTTTACTATTTATACCACCTAGACACATAAGTAAATAAAAAAGAAAATAAATAAAACAATTTAATTCAACAACCAACTTAAAATTAAAGCACAGTGCTGCTGCTACTCAAGCTCCACGTTTTTTTGCACAACAGTTTCATAACATCAAAACTTCCAGTAAGTAACTTGAAAAGAAGTTATTTTTCAAGCCAAGTGCAAAAATCAGTACTTAATTACCCATTTTATCAACTCCACCGGTTTATGTGACTTCCGGATTTGAAATGACTCTTCCATTTTTCGAATCTGATCTGGTCTATATATACCACAACTGAATTCACATAAAAACTCAAATAAAGAAACATTGAAAGATTGAATTTTTTTAATATGCACCCAGGAACAAAATCACCGTCTTCATAATCAACATCGTCCTTGCCGCCTTCCTCTGCTAGTCCTCGTCGTCCTCCTCCGCCAGTCTCATCAACCTCGTCCGGATGTTAGTGGGTCTGACCCAGATTCCCAGATTTTCCTTCTTCATCCATCGCGAATAGCCATTGGATCTGAGCTCAGAGATCGCTTCCAACCTAGATCGATACCCAAAACTCAAAGGAAGGTTGATTTTGGGTTGTGACTGATGATTTTGAGGTGCGGAGGAGGAGAAGAATTCTGGATTTAAGAAAGCTTTGATTTTTTTTTCTTCTGTGTTTGGCCAAGTCTTGTGGCTCTGATGAAGAGGGGAGAGGATGGTGATGGTGGGTTTGATGACTTTGATCAAGATTTTGTGTTTATGTTTTCATTTTTCTGGAATTTGAAGAAGGGGATGAAGATTATGGAGATGAACATAGTTTCAGATTCAGATTTGGATCTATGAATTTGGGACTTGTTGAGTCGTCAGGTACAGAAGATGAAGGGATTTTGTACAAGGAACAAAGGGCTTTTGGATTCAATCTGAGATTATTTATCTAGGTTTGGAAATTTTTCTGGGTTTGAACATAGAAGAAGAAGAAGAAGATTTTTTTTTATATGCAGAAGAAGATGAAGATGATGGTGATTAGGATTTATTAGAGAGTTAATAATAATGATGATTAGGATTTGTTTAAATTTAAATGAAATTTTTTATTTATTGAAATTATTTTTTTACTTACATGGAGTCTTAGTGGCAAAAATGTCAGAGCCACGTCATTTAATGACGTCCACATCAGCAACCTCCGTTAACCTTCAAACGGCTCACTAACAGAGGAGGCTAATTTTCACAAATTCATACATGAGGGAGTAAATTCGCTCGTTTTAAACATGAGGGAGGAAAATTGCACAATGGTTAAAGATGAGGGAGCAAATGTACAATTAAGCCTTTATTGTAATAAGAGGTTGAAATGTTGAGATAATTAAGTATATCAAATATATCTTCCTCAAATACTTTCATGTCTTGAGATTTGAGATTTTGGCCCAGTTTGGAAGAGCTTATTTGAGCTTATCTGACAGCATAAGCTCTTATGCCAGTGTTTGGGAGAGCTTATGCAAACAGCTTATGGTCTGCCATAAGCTATTTTCAGCTTATTTTCATAAGCTACTCAGGATAGCTTATGAAAAACAGCTTATGCTTATACACAGCTTATTTTTAATTTATTTCAATAAATTTTTAAAAATAGCTTATGAATAAACGCTTATGTCATAAGCGCTTATGACCATAAGCGCTTAATTAAGCTGTTTATCCAAACGGGGCCTTTGTTTTGCTTTTTTTGCTTTAATTTATAGCTTTACTTACTAAAAGGATAAATATACGCTTCTTCATTAAGTAAGATTTGTTATAAAAACATTATCATTAAGTAAGATTTGTTAAAAGCATCTTCTAGAATGAAGCAATAAAATAAAATCTAGCCCAACTTAAAAAAAGCTCAACAAACAACAACAAATAATATTTATTTAGGAAATTTTTTTATATAATTTTAATTCAGAAATTTACTTAATGTTTAGTATTATCTTATTTTTAAAGAGTCGTAATAGTTACTAAAAAGTACTATCAAGTTCACAGTAATTTTTTATTTATTACATAGCCATATCCAAATTGTTTTGTATGAATCATTTTAATTTTTTTAGACCAGATCATGTATATATTATGGAAATTTAATAAAAATAGGTGGGGACAACCCCCACAAAGGTAATTAGGCTCTAATAGACTATTGAGATAGTACAAAGGCCTTGGATTATTAAACGCAATCTTTGGAAGAGGATTATATTTTAGGTTAAGACTTAATTGCACATTTACTCTCTCATCTTTCACCGTTGTGTGAAGTCTTTCCTCCATGTTTAAAATGAGCAGATTCCCTCTCCCATGTTTCAATTGCTAATTAGGATTTTTTTTTTAAATTTTAAATTATAAAAAAAAAATTCACGTCGGGCTCTCATTAATTGACGTGGAGAGCCACGTAAGCGCTGGTCGGACCTGGGACTGTCAGAGGGACAGGTCCGAATTGTTTTCAATAGTATGAGGATGATTTTCAGATAATTTTCCGGCGAGGGACGATTTTCAAAACTCGCTAAAAGTTCAAGGACGGTTATAGATTTTAACCCAAAAATTAAAAACACTCCATAGTCCATACTATTATATTAGCTTATAAAAAAACTCCACATCCAGTAGATCAACTAATGGGAGATTATTTTAACTTAAAAGATATGCATCGGGATTAAGTCTTTATGAATGCATCTGCGTGGGAGAGTTCTCCCACCCATCGTACTTGCCTCGAACAATATTGTTTATGTAAAGTAGGGATGACAATGGGTAGGATCGGACACGAGTTTTACAATTACCAAACTCAAACCCAAATCTTAGAACCCAAACTTAAATCCAAACACAAACCCTTATGAGCGATAAAATGAAATCCATGCCCAAACCCATTGAGTTTCGAATTTACCTGAAACTCAAACTCAAACTCATTCCTTTCGTGAAATAGTAACTCGATCCATAATTTACTTTCATTAAAAAAAGTGAAATTCATAGAGAAAAAAAAACAAATACTATTATTCCTCATCCTCATCCATTACTTTCTCAAACATACAAAAGTACAATTATTCATCAAACACTAAGAACAACGTTTATAAATATATACATGTATGAGAATTATTTTGTAATTTTATGTTTTGGGTATCTTTGGGTTCGGGTTTGGGCGGGTATGAGCAGAGATTTAACTAATATCATACCCAAACCCATAAACTGCTACAGTACGGGTAAAACCCAAACCCAAATTCAGTCAACTTGGGTTTTGTCCGTCAAAATGGATCGGGTTCGGGCGGGTACTCATGAATTTGGGTAAAAATTGTCATCCCTAATGTAGAGAATAGAGATGCTTTTCTCGATTTTTTTTTGGGTACATGAACATGATTGATTGACTCAAGGTGAGTTAAAAAACGATATTAACTAATTAAGATTTAATTAAAAAATAAGGTGCCACCTAATATGCACCACTTTTTAGTGGTGCAACCTTGCACCACTATACCAATTGTCAATTTTACCCCTGTTAAAAAAAATTATTTTATAAAAAGAAAAAAATATTGGTATTACCGGGTGGATTTTGATGGGATTAATTTTTTGAACAGGGGTAAAATGGACAATTAACATAGTGGTGCAAAGTTACACCACTAAAAAGTGGTGCATATTAGGTAGACCCAAAAATAAAACATATTAATATACTCTTCTTTTTGGTAATTTCTCTCAATACATGTTCCTTATTCACAAACCCTTTGTTCATCTTCTTCCCCATGTTTGGTGTTTTCCATCGCAGAGCAATGCTCTGCTCCAACCTCAACATCACCATCATCAGAACTCCCTCATTTCTTCAACACTTTTCCACTTCTGAACAACACTCTTTCACCACCAACTACCTCATCAACAACTTCTCCTTCTCCCCTGAAACCGCTTCCAACCTCTCCACCCGAGTTCGTCTCGACAACTCAGACAGACCCGACTCTGTCCTCGCCTTGTTCAGAACCCATGGCTTCTCAAACCCTCAGTTATCTCAGATCATCCAAAGCTACCCAAAGCTTCTTTCCTCCGACCCCATCAAATCCATTCTTCCAAAGTTCAACTTCCTTCTCTCAAAGGGTGCTTCAACTTCCGACCTTGTGCAGATTGTGACCAAGAATCCCAGTGTCTTGAAGCAGAGCTTAGCAAATACCATCACCCCATGTTATGATTTCCTCAAAAGATTCTTGGTTTCTGATGAGTCCACTATATACTCTATAAAATACTGTCCTTGCTTGATTTATTCTAAGCTTCCATCCATTAATGTTCAAATGCTGCTTGAGAATGGTGTCCCTGAATCAAAAGTTGCTCTTATACTTCGTCGTTGGGGTCATATCGTCAGTGAGCATCATCCTATCATTAAGAAGGCAGTGGAAGAAGTAAAGAGATTAGGATTCAACCCCGCCTCGACATTTTTCATTGTAGCAGTGATTGCTAAGATGATGAACGATTCCCTGTGGCAAAGGAAGACTGATTTGTATAAGAAATGGGGCTGGTCTGAAGAAGTTATTGTTTCAGCATTTGTGAGACATCCATGGTGCATGCAGGCATCTGAGAAGAAAATTGAGTCTGTGATGGAGTTTTGGGTCAACCACATGGGTTGGGACTCTCTGGTGCTTGCCAAGCAACCGATACTTCTTACGTTGAGCTTGGAGAAAAGAGTTATTCCCAGGGCTTTTGTCTTGCAATTTCTTCAAAGTAGAGGTTTGATTAAGGATGCTAAATCGCCTACAGCGTTTAAACTTACTGATGATATGTTCTTGCAGAAATTTGTGAATTGTTTTGAGGATGAAGCTTCTCAGCTGTTGAAGCTGTATGAAGAGAAAAAAAATCAACCAAGATAAGATAGATGCAGATGCGTCTGTCCTATTTTGGGTTTGAAGATCTGAATAAATAGTAAATTTAAATTTGTGACTTCACTGACTTGTATTAGCTTATCTAGTTCTATTAGTTGATTCTATAGGATTGATTCATAGCCTGAATGGAAACTTGTTGCATTTGACAATTGGAACCATATGGGTTGCTGTGATCATCAATACTTGTTTGTTAGCCATCTATCATGCTTTGCTGATAGGCCTATTTGGTGCTTTATCACCTTTGTGTTATTTTGTCAAGAGGCTTCCTGACATACATGTTGTAGCACAATTTCTCTGCATCATTAGGTCAAGTTATATAGTTCGGTTCGGTTTAAGGTCTCAATTCATATTTTATCTGTTGTTTTCAGCTATTAACTTATCATTGCTGTATTGTTTGAGGTTCAAGTCTTTGGTAATCTAATTTGAACTTAACAAATTATGTTGCTTGATCATATAAGATGGCTTTATTTGTTTTTATATATAATTGTGGGGGAAAAAGCACTTGTTTCATTTTAGAATTCAACCGATTGCTGCCTGCAGCACAATCATTCGTATTTTGTTCTCAGCATTTTGATATACAAGTTGCACTCATCTTTTAAATTTGTAGGTTCACGCATCCTATAATTATACAAGACAGCTGAATCTGATTGGGTCATTAGTCATTACTAGTTATACTTAACGTTTTGATACATATATATCTATATACTACACATTGTTTCACCTATCAGCTTAATTTTAACCTTATGATTGATGTTTTAGCTATATGGTTTTCTCTTTGCTCTATTGGTGAAACTTATTTGTTAATCTTGAAGGATATCTTTCTTGGCACTTGGTTATTTGTTGGAAATATCGTTGATACAATTTCTGGTTAGATTTCACAATTAAGAGACTTACATCTTTGAATATCATCATACATGTATATTGTTCTCAAGTGAAATATTATGGTTTTGTAGTTGTTGAACTTGATACCCCAAGCATCCTAATGTCTCAAATACTAGAATTAGGGGGCAAGTGTTACGAAATAAAATTGTAGGCTCGTGTATTTTGGTCTAATATCGGCAACTTTTCACGCATATGAGCATAATAACTCTTGAATCAAGGTGATATCTTATTTTACTGGACAATACCTGTTATATCTTGGCATATCTCTATCATATCATTGATTTCCTCCCGGGTTTGATATACAATAAGTATATAAATATTAAATACACACCATGGGCATACCCCATGTACACACTACTTTCTAACCCTATCCTTATTTTCATTATGTTTTGTTGACTTTAGTGCCGGATTGCATACCAGGTACTCATCACCATTGCCCACCTGATCGATGTGATATGAAAATACAGAGCCATTCCAAGGAGGAGTGGTCCAATGCAATATTCATTCACAACCATACGTTCTTACTTCTCCCAAATAATCCCTTACCATATCGATAACTACATTTTTCGGTGTAAAAAATTTAATATAAATTCTTACTTCTCCCAAATAATCCCTTACCATATCGATAACTACATTTTTCGGTGTAAAAAATTTAATATAAATAATTATATTTCTTGTGTTGTTGGGTTTTCCTTGCTTGGACGTTTTGTTTTGTTGGGTTTTTTGGGGTGCAATTCTCTTTATAACTTGCGCTAAAAAATATTACTCATTTTTCCTCCTTGACTCGTAAACGCGGAGTAAACTCGCAAGTTTGTACGAGTCTACCGAGTTTGACACAAGTTTGCTCGAGTCAAGGAAATTTCGAGTTTACCTGCGAGTTAACTCGTTTTTGTCACCTAGAAACGTAGACTCATACGAGTTTAAGAGTTAACTCGCGAGTTTGACAACACTGGCACCACCCATCCTCCTCATAGTTGGACTTAGATCCCAACTCCCATCCACAGTGAGATAAGGACATGCCAACCTCGCACCTACACTGCTATTGCTCGATGCGTTCGCCATCTACACAAGATGAGTCGCGTCTCCTTTCCAGCTTCCCACGTCCAACAACACGTTCCTCCGGATTTGGGTCATATGCCAAACCTCCTCTTCGAACACCTGCTGGTTACCCCATCTCAAATTCCACCACATTACCGCGACAGCCAGTGTCGCTTCACGTTGCATCAGAGTCCCAACGAGCCACTGTTGAAACGATTGCCCTCCATCAATGCAAGGTAAGATAGCTTCCAACTGTCTCCACAAGGCTCGGGCCTGGGGGCATGTCCTGAACAGAACATATGGTTCAGGTCTTCGTTTTCATCGCCGAATCTAGTTTCTTTTAATTCATTTAGTTTGTTTTGATTGCTTAATAACAAAATTCAAGAAGTTTTTTAAGTTATTGTATAATGTAAATTAACTTTTTTTAAAATTATTTAATTACTAATTATCAATTTTGGCAGATATTAAAACCAAACCATATATATGAAACTATTATATGGTCAACCATCAAATCAATCCAAGCCACGTCTAGTTGCATGTATTTTATCCCTCATCTAGTTGGCCATTTAAAGTTACTGTTGCTTAAGAGGAACCAAAATCAATGTAACAATACTTATTATTTTTATTACGAGTGAATATAAAAAAGTAACAAACATGAATTAATTTAACAGCCATGTTGTTTAGTACGAAAGTAGAAGTTACGAAACATAAGAATGAACAAGTATCTAAAATTCACTGAAGTTTAATTAAAAGTCAAACCATTATTATTATAATACCATTTTGGGGAAAACAAGCGACTCATGATATTTTTAATTCTTGCATTTCATTTCTTACAATCCAGCATTTTCCTTAATTTAAAAAGTTAAAGCGTTAACTCAAAAAATGAAGATCAATAAATAAATGATAAAAATATTTTTCATAAATAAAATAAAATTATATATAAGAAATAAAATATATTATTATCAAATCTATCTCCAATAACTCAATTTATGTTTTACTATGATAAATTTTACTATGCATATGACACATAAGCAAAACAATCGATTATGTTCAAAGATTATTTCTATATATTATTCATTGCATTTGTTTTTCAAAAGTAAGAGATATATTTATCTGAATAAAGGAATGAGAACAACTCCCTCATATATGATAAAAGCTTCTTCTAGAATGAAAAAAAAAATGATCAAGCCCAACTAAAAAAACACCAAAACCCAACAAGAAATGATATTCATTTTTTGACAAAAAAAAATGATATTCATTTAGGAAGTTTTTTTTATCAAATTTTAATCCAAATTTTCTGAATTTTTATTATTATCTTATATTCAAAGATACATAATAGTTGGTAAAAAGTTTCAAATTCAGTGTAATTTTTATTTATTACATGGGCTACTAGTTTTGTACGAATTTATATCAGTATAAAAATATTATTAAATGTTAGGATGTGTTTGGTGGTCAAGAAAGAGACAAGATAGGATAATGTAATCTTATTTTGTTGTAATCCGATGTTTGTTGTGCTAACCGGATATGATAATGCAATCTTGTCCCTTATCCTATCTTTTCTATCATGTGCAAATTTTATCATGAGGGGTGGGTTCGAACTTATTTTGACATGATACGATAACTATTTTCTATTCTTTTTCAGTACCTAACCACAGATAATATTATTTGAATATTTATATTTTCAAAAATTTTAATTTATTAATGTAAAAATATTAAATTTAATAATAAGTTTATTTTATTGATTATCAAGTATAGTTGTACTATAAATCTAAAATTACTTAGTTACTCATATAAATTGAATCAAAAAATGAACAAATACAAATGGGTAAGGTATTGGTGTTACTCGCATAAAAATAAGCATTTTTTTCTTATCACATGTTAGTATTAATTCTTTAACTTATATTATGATGTTAAAATTTTAAAATGATTATTAACTAACAATATAGACATTGACTTATTAATATGAAATATGACTATTTTTCTCTTATTTGAGAGGGTTGTCCTCATGCTTTGATTCCAATTAATAATATTATTTTGTTAAAAAAAACAACTTAAAACTATTTTACTTGCAGGATAATTTACAATTTAAATACTAAATAATTTGAAAATAAATAATATTAATATTTTATTTGAAATTTTAATAATCCTAACATTTATAACTTTCTACTTCATTTTTTGAAAATTAATTCAAATTTAGAATCAATTGTTACTTATATATTATGAAATTAAAGGGACTATTCAATGAAAAAATAATTTGTTTTAGTTAATAACAAGGCTTAATACATCAGAAGGCCCCTGTAAATGAAAAGGGAATCAAATCCAGGGCCTGGAAAATTTTTGCATCAAATTGGGTCCCTAAGAATTTTTTTTTTAATTCAATTAAGGCCAAATGCTGCCAGATCTCAATTTTATCCTAGTCATCAATTACACGTGGCTTTTATAATTTTTTTTAATTAAAAAATTAAAAAATAATAATTTTTAATTCCAACTCAATCATTTAAATATTAATCAAACATTAATCTTTAATCTTCAGAAAATTAATCCAAAAATATCTCTCTCTGAATCTTTGATTTCCTCTCTCTTCTTCTACTCCAGACCTACTCTTCCTTCCCCAACCTCCACCGTGAACCATCACACTCAACCTTCACCTGAAACTTCCGGCCACCACACAACCATCTTCCTCCCCAAACTCGCAGCTAAACCCACTCCCTGTAACCACTCCGAAAGTCAGCCCTCAATCTTCTCTTTCAAACACCACCAGATCCATAAAGTTGATTGTTGCTTTTTCTTCCTTCTTCCTTCTTCCTCGATCTGGTCTTCATACGCCTCTTCCGCTTCGATCTCCGTCAGAGCCACCAGGTGCAAAGCCGGTGCAGGGAAAATTAGTGGTGTTGGTTCAGTCTTCACCGCCGCTGCATAACCCTTCACCGATCTGGTGGCCGTCAACGAAAGGTTGCGTCTTTTCAAGATTTTGGTGGTGATTCGAAGGTGCGGAAGCAGATTCGAAGCTTTGTTGAGCTTAAACGAGAATGGTTGTTGAAGTTGGAGTTATGGGTTTTGCCATCTTCTCAGTCTCTGCGATTTGGTGTTTGATTACTGGGTTATTAACAGTGGGCGATTTGGTGTTTGATTACTGGGTTAGTGGATGGCTTATGAGAAAAAAAAAACCATCTTTATTTTTTAGGATTTAATTTTCACCCACCTTGTTCTAAAAAAATCATACGGGTCTGAAGAAGATAAGTTCTGGGTTGTTGGGAGGAGTGATATTTGTGAAGATAAGTCCAGATCTATGAAGAGAGGGAGGAGTTGTGCATTTTTTTTCTAATTTGAGAGGGTTTGGAATTAAAAAATTAAGTTTTAAAAATTTTCAATTAAAAAATAATTCTAAATGCCACGTGGAAAAGCTGACTAGGCTAAAATTGAAGCCACTTCAGCATTAGACACACTTTGGCCTTAATTGAATTAAAAAAAATTTCTTAAGGACCCAATTTGATGCAAAAATTTTACAGGCC
The DNA here is from genome assembly GCF_012489685.1 of Lotus japonicus. NCBI lineage: Eukaryota > Viridiplantae > Streptophyta > Magnoliopsida > Fabales > Fabaceae > Lotus > Lotus japonicus. The sequence continues at coordinate 62,455,784 of NC_080046.1, read as the reverse complement.
CTGAATTTGATTCCCTTTACACTTACAGGGGCCTTCTGATGTATTAAGCCTAATAACAAAACCATATTTAGACTCATTTATAAAAATAAAAAAAATTCCTTTTGTAACCAATTTTTTTTATAAAACAAATACTATCATAATTATTTTTTAAAATTATTAATTTAGAAAAAAATAAATTATAAATAGTATGTGCTCAACTTAAGTTTTTTTCTTAATAATAAAATGATGTCGTTATTTGGAAAAAATATGAACTTTCATTGTTTATATCATATCGTATAATTATCTTGTCCACATCAAACACAAGATAAGATAAGATCTTATCATAATCTTATCCTATCATCCCCTTATCCAACTCTCTGTCATATCGTACTCTTATCATATTCAGACCACTAAATAGGGTCTTCTTTTCATTATAAATATAGCCATGTATAACTCAGTTCTGCATTCTTGCAAAACACATTGATTCTCAAAAAAATACTTCATTCTCAGGCGCACAATGGCAGTTAAAGTTTCATATTTGTTTCTTTGCTTCACAGTTTTATTTCTCATCACATCTGAACATGGTATTTCTCTATGTTTCGTGTACCAATAAATAATCATCTAGGCTAAAAAATTAAGTAGTATATGTACATTAATTAGCTTGGTTTCATGCTATGTAAAATCGTGTGCAATGAATATCAAGGTTTTGATAATGTGAATCGCTTTTTGCAGGTTTTAAGGCCCAGGTCAGTGCATACGAAGTGGTCTGCAAAAGTAATAAGGATTGTTTCGATCATTTGATATGCCCCGGTAATTGTCTTGCGAAATGCTTTCAAGGAGTATGTGAATGCCATTGTGGTCATCCGCCAAAAGAACATGTTTGATAACAAAAATATTAAGCAGAATAAAGTTATGATGAGGCTCATTTTATGGTTCAAAACAATAATTCAATGTCTCTAAAACTATTTATTGTAATAAGAGGTTGAAATGTTGAGATAATTAGGTATATCAAATATATCATCCTCAAATACTTCCATGTCTTAAGATTTTGTTTTGCATTTTTGCTTTAATTTATAGCTTTACTTACTAAAAGGATAAATATACTCTTCATTAACGATAGTAATAAAAACATTATCATTAAGTAAGATTTGTTAAAAGCTTCTTCTAGAATGAAGCAATAAACTAAAAGTCTAGCCCAACTTTAAAAAAGCCCAACAACCAACAAAAAAGTAATATTTATTTAGAAAAAGTTTTTATATAATTTTAATTCAGAAATTTACTTAATGTTTAGTATTATCTTATTTTTAAAGAGTCATAATAGTTGCTAAAAAGTATCAAGTTCACAGTAATTTTCTATTTATTACATAGCCATAGCCAAATTGTTTTGTATGAATCATTTTAATTTTTTTTAGAACATATCATGTATATATTATTGAAATTTAATAAAAAAAAAAAGGTGGGGACAACCCCCACAAGGTAATTAGGCTCTAATAGACTATTGAGATAGTACAAACTACAAAGGCCTTCGAGGCTTGGATTATTAAACACACTCTTTGCAAAGAGGATTATATTTTGGGTTAAAACCTATAACTGTCCCTGAACTTTGAGCGAGTTCTGAAAACCGTCCCTCACCGAAAAATTATTTGAAAACGATCATTAGACTATTAAAAATAATTTGAACCCATCCCTCTGGCCACCATAGGTCCGGCCAACGTGCTTACGTGGCTATCCACGTCAATTAATGATCTTACGTGTAAAAAAAAATATTATTTAAAATTTAAAAAAATCATAATTATTTTATTTAACCAATTATCCTAAATTAACCCTAAATCCCCAAATTAACCCTAAACCCCCTTTGAACCCATAAATCTTGCAAGGTTATAGTAGAAAGAAGGAAGAAGAAAATGGGTAAATGTCGAAGACGCAATGGTGCCTTGCAAGCTTAACAGCGGTTCTGTTAAGAATACACCAAAGTTTGATTTGAACGATGCTCCCATATGTTTGAAGAATGAGATTTACGTTTGGTAGCATTGATTGTTGATGAAGGAGAAAAAGATGTTGAAGAAGAATATCTAATTTTCAGATAATTTTCCGGCGAGAGACGGTTTTCAAAACTCACTCAAAGTTCAGAGACGGTTATAGATTTTAACCCAACCACATATAATATTATTTGAATATTTATATTTTCATAATTTTTAATTTATTAATGTAAAAATATTAATTTTAATAATACGTTTATTTTATTGATTATCAAGTATAGTTGTACTATAAATCTAAAATTACTTAGTTACACATATAAATTGAATCAAAAAATGAACAAATACAAATGGGTAAGGTATTGGTCTTACTCGCATAAAAATAAACATTTTTTTCTAATCACATGTTAGTATTAATTCTTTAACTTATATTATGATGTTAAAATTTTAAAATGATTATTAACTAACAATATAAACATTGACTTATTAATATGAAATATGACTAATTTTCTCTTATTTGAGAGGATTGTCCTCATGCTTTGATTCCAATTAATAATATTATTTTGTTTTAAAAAAACAACTTAAAACTATTTTACTTTCAGGCTAATTTACAATTTAAATACTAAATAATTTGAAAATAAATAATATTAATAATTTTTTTTGAACTTTTAATAATCCTAATATTTATAATTTGTAAAAAAGTTATTTAAGTTATCACTTATTATAGTTCAAAAAGTTAAAATTAATTTATTATTCTTGGTTTTGACATGTCACACCAAATGGCTTTTCCAGGTAAAAATAATATAAAAGATGATATTAAAACTTATTTCAAGACATTAAACACTTACTACTTAACATTTTTTTAGTAATTTAAATATTTCAAATTAACTTAATAATTTTTCATATTATTAAATAAATAAAAATTATTCTTCACTTGGTTTTTTATCCCAAATGAGTTTTTCCTAGTAAGGTTTTAATGAGGTACACACTATAGTTTTCAAGAGCCTGGGTGGGGTTTTCTTGGTGGTACCTTTCTGTGTGGGTTTGTTCATGTTCCTTTCTATCAATAATATATATTCTCTTTGCTGTCAAAAAAAATAATAATAAATAAAAAATTTAATTGTTAAAATTATTTTATGCTAATAATTAAACTTGAGTAATATTAATTATTTATACAAAATGAACTATAATAATATTTATTGAAATGTCTTGACATAATTTTTTTATATATTTATAGTGAAAATATTTTAATTTTAATTATTTAACTATAATAATTTTTATATAATGTTGAACAATATTTTAAGTAAGCTCGTGCATCGCACGGGTATGATATCTATTTTATTGTAATAAGAGGTTGAAATGTTGAGATAATTAAGTATATCAAATATATCTTCCTCAAATACTTTCATGTCTTGAGATTTGAGATTTTGTTTTGCTTTTTTTGCTTTAATTTATAGCTTTACTTACTAAAAGGATAAATATACGCTTCTTCATTAAGTAAGATTTGTTATAAAAACATTATCATTAAGTAAGATTTGTTAAAAGCATCTTCTAGAATGAAGCAATAAAATAAAATCTAGCCCAACTTAAAAAAAGCTCAACAAACAACAACAAATAATATTTATTTAGGAAATTTTTTTATATAATTTTAATTCAGAAATTTACTTAATGTTTAGTATTATCTTATTTTTAAAGAGTCGTAATAGTTACTAAAAAGTACTATCAAGTTCACAGTAATTTTTTATTTATTACATAGCCATATCCAAATTGTTTTGTATGAATCATTTTAATTTTTTTAGACCAGATCATGTATATATTATGGAAATTTAATAAAAATAGGTGGGGACAACCCCCACAAAGGTAATTAGGCTCTAATAGACTATTGAGATAGTACAAAGGCCTTGGATTATTAAACGCAATCTTTGGAAGAGGATTATATTTTAGGTTAAGACTTAATTGCACATTTACTCTCTCATCTTTCACCGTTGTGTGAAGTCTTTCCCCCATGTTTAAAATGAGCAGATTCCCTCTCCCATGTTTCAATTGCTAATTAGGATTTTTTTTTTTAATTTTAAATTATAAAAAAAAAATTCACGTCGGGCTCTCATTAATTGACGTGGAGAGCCACGTAAGCGCTGGTCGGACCTGGGACTGTCAGAGGGACAGGTCCGAATTGTTTTCAATAGTATGAGGATGATTTTCAGATAATTTTCCGGCGAGGGACGATTTTCAAAACTCGCTGAAAGTTCAAGGACGGTTATAGATTTTAACCCAAAAATTAAAAACACTCCATAGTCCATACTATTATATTAGCTTATAAAAAAACTCCACATCCAGTAGATCAACTAATGGGAGATTATTTTAACTTAAAAGATATGCATCGGGATTAAGTCTTTATGAATGCATCTGCGTGGGAGAGTTCTCCCACCCATCGTACTTGCCTCGAACAATATTGTTTATGTAAAGTAGGGATGACAATGGGTAGGATCGGACACGAGTTTTACAATTACCAAACTCAAACCCAAATCTTAGAACCCAAACTCAAATCCAAACACAAACCCTTATGAGCGATAAAATGAAATCCATGCCCAAACCCATTGAGTTTCGAATTTACCTGAAACTCAAACTCAAACTCATTCCTTTCGCGAAATAGTAACTCGATCCATAATTTACTTTCATTAAAAAAAGTGAAATTCATAGAGAAAAAAAAAACAAATACTATTATTCCTCATCCTCATCCATTACTTTCTCAAACATACAAAAGTACAATTATTCATCAAACACTAAGAACAACGTTTATAAATATATACATGTATGAGAATTATTTTGTAATTTTATGTTTGGCTTAATACATCAGAAGGCCCCTGAAATTGTAAAGGGAATCAGTTTCAGGGCCTGTAAAATTTTCGCATCAAATTGGGTCCCTAAGAAATTTTTTTTAATTCAATTAAGACCAAAGTGTGTCTGATGCTGAAGTGGCTTCAATTTTAGCCTAGTCAGCTTTTCCACGTGGCATTTGAAATTATTTTTTAATTGAAAATTTTTAAAACTTAATTTTTTAATTCCAACTCATATATTAAAGCCTAAATTAAAAATAAATTCCTAATACAAAACCTAAACTTTTAGGGATTAAAAAATAGGGGAATAAGAACAAGAGAGAGGACCAATAACTAATTCACTGCATTCAGATTAATCACGAACCCAGTATTGAAATGGATATATATACCAGTAATCATAAAAGATGGGGAAAAAATAGAACTTGCGAGGTTATTGCACATGGGAAAGTACATGGTTGGTGAGTAACTATCAGAGCAGTGAAATCGCTACTTGCTAGTTCATTTTCTTTGAAAAATGGGGAAAAATCTTCACTGGGCTCTATGCTTGTTTGTTCACTTTGTACTCAGGGGAAGAAAACCCCTCCGTCTTCCTCCGCCGGAACACCTCCACCACCTCTTCCTCCTCCTCTTCACCAACCACAGCCGGCGAAACCCGATGCCCCACCGTCAGAACCCAAACCCTCCGCCACTCCAGACGCTAACGTAATCCTGGTCCCCAGCCACTCCAGATGGTTCTCATGGATTCAATTCACCAATGTGAGGTTCGTCACCTCCCTGAGTTCTTCGATTCTGCTGTCATGAAACAGAAGCTTCTTCTTCAATTTGAAGAAATCGTGGCTGCTGGGGAGATGAAGAAGCAATACAGGGCTTGAATGAGGTTTCTTCTTCCCTCCCACCACCGCCATCTTCTCCTTGATCTCTTTCCCTCTCACTGATCACAACCTCCATCCCTCTCTCTGTATTTTGATCGCGTTGTAGATCTGGTTAATGAGAGCGAAAATTAATGCCACGAAGGGGAAGGGTTGCAGATCTGGGTTGTTGAGTAGACAGGGGAATCAGACAGTGCGAGGTTGGCCACATGGGGATGAAGGTGGGGAGAAGATGGTTCTATCTTCATCCACTCTAGGGTTGAAATTGGGGATGAAGAATGAAGATGAATAGTCAGGGCTTAATTGGGGATTCTCAGATTAGATTAGGGATTAGTATTTGATTAGATCAAGTTATTTTAAGTTATTAGGTTAGATTAAGTTTTTTATTTTTTTTAAGTTATGAGAAGATGATTTGGGGTTAATTTGAGAGGGTTTGGAATTAAAAAATTAAGTTTTAAAAATTTTCAATTAAAAAATAATTCCAAATGCCACGTGGGAAAGCTGACTAGGCTAAAATTGAAGCTACTTCAGCATCAGACACACTTTGGCCTTAATTGAATTAAAAAAAATTTCTTAGGGATCCAATTTGATGCAAAAATTTTACAGGCCCTGAAACTGATTCCCTTTACAATTTCAGGGGCCTTCTGATGTATTAAGCCTTTATGTTTTGGGTATCTTTGGGTTCGGGTTTGGGCGGGTATGAGCACAGATTTAACTAATATCATACCCAAACCCATAAACTGCTACAGTACGGGTAAAACCCAAACCCAAATTCAGTCAACTTGGGTTTTGTCCGTCAAAATGGATCGGGTTCGGGCGGGTACTCATGAATTTGGGTAAAAATTGCCATCCCTAATGTAGAGAATAGAGATGCTTTTCTCGATTTTTTTTTGGGTACATGAACATGATTGATTGACTCAAGGTGAGTTAAAAAACGATATTAACTAATTAAGATTTAATAAAAAAATAAGGTGCCACCTAATATGCACCACTTTTTAGTGGTGCAACCTTGCACCACTATACCAATTGTCAATTTTACCCTTGTTAAAAAAAATTATTTTATAAAAAGAAAAAAATATTGGTATTACCGGGTGGATTTTGATGGGATTAATTTTTTGAACAGGGGTAAAATGGACAATTAACATAGTGGTGCAAAGTTACACCACTAAAAAGTGGTGCATATTAGGTAGACCCAAAAATAAAGGTGAATTCTGTGGTGTCTGTGGGAAAATGTGGGTGTGGTGCCTCCATGAGGTCTGTCAAATAGGAAAGTGACATGTGGCCACTATTATATCTAATTTTTAAATTTCCATCTATTTTTAGCCTTTTCCAATAATATGAAAATATTCAGAAATTAAAAAAAGGAAGGGCCTTTTAGCAATTGTTTGAAATTTGGCAGTGGTAAACATCAGATTTTACCATCATTGAAGATTGAAACAGACTCATCTTCAACCTCTCACTCTTCCACTCATCTTCAGGCCAGATTGCTGAACTTCCGGAGGACGACAGAGGCGGAGGAACCCAAATAACATTCTTCGTCCTCCGCCGCCGTCTCCTCCTCCACGCTACGGCGTTGTTTACCCTTTGTCGGTGCGTTTTGCATGCTAACTCTAGGGCTCTCGAATATCTACAGGCCCTTGTATTCCTCTGCTCTCAAAACAGGGCGCGTTTCATCGCTCTTACCGTTTTTTATTCTCTCTGTTTTCGATTCTCTCTCTTTTCATTTTGTTCGATTTCATCTGTTTCAGACAAAGAAGCAGGTTGCACGATGAGCAATGTTTTATGTTCTTTGTTGTAAATGCAGCAATCAAAGATGGTGAAAATCTCGCTTGGTGGTTCCGATGCTGCATTTGCTATGAGCCCTTGAGTGTTCCTGTCTTTCAGGTCAGTTTCCCTTCATGCCCATTTGTTTTTGTTTGAAATTTTGGTTTTGGTTTGGTTGTTTTGTTTATAAATTTTGCATTTTTTTAATGACTGTGTGTCAATTTTGAGTTTTTGAGAATTGATTCTGGTTGGTGTGATGGAAGTATTGTTGTTATAAGCTTGAGAAATTCAGTTAGGGTTATCTCAGCTTGATGGGTCTGAGTTGAAGTGTTGTTTGTAATTTTCATGTGGTTGTGAGTTTGAACAAAAAAAGGTTTTTAAGCTGTTGATCCTGAAATAAGCCTTTGGGTAGTGATTTAGGTTAGTAATTCTAGTGATCGTGGATATGTAGGTGAAGAATACCTGTATTGAAATGAATGGTGAAGTGAGGACCATGTGAAACATAAGGATTGATGAACTGAGGTTGTGCATTGGTGTGATTTTCTATGAGTCCCTTGGACGTAGATCTTCCTGGTGTTTCGAACTCCCCTATGAAGGAAAATGGTGTCTTTTATTTGATGTTTGTGTGTTGATTGGTTCTGCAGGTAAGAAGTTAGCTGAAAGCATTGCCAGGGAGAAGCTTGCAGCTTGTGTGAATAGAGTACCGGGTAGCAATTTTCTACTCCACTTCGCTTTTTGTTGTGGCCTGTAACAAGTTGTAAGAGGATTAGCCCTTTGTTTATATGTGGTTTAAAACTGATAATGTTTCAGTGGAGTTTGTGAGGAACTTCCAGAAATTGATTATTGAATGAAATCTATGCATGTCCTTGTTCAGTGATAAGGCACAAATATGATACTGCTGAATTCATAAAACATGATAAATACATAATTGCAATTCCAAAAATTCAAACTAACAAAACACCTCTTAGCTTTACTTTTATCTTAGTTGTTAATGGTGTATCACTGAGAGCTTAAAATCCACTGTGAAGCCCTCTTAGTTGTTTGGATTCCAATCACCTTCCAATTTTTACCAAACCTTGTTTTGTCTCAAAGTTTGAAGCTTTGGCTTTTCTATTGTTTCTTTCCTTTCTTTGTTTGCTTGTGGTGGGTGGATGAGATTTTACATCTTACAGATTACTTCATTTATTTTTCTTAGTAGGTATGCGCACATTCATGGCTTAGCTCAATCTTTTTTTTTTCTGGTTTGTGTGTTTCTGTTGAATTCTTTTCTATCTTCTAAAAACACATTACTAACTTATATTGTCTACTTTATCAAATTTGCTTAGAATAAATTTACCTATATGACATTAGAAATCAGGTCTTATCCTCTTGGAGTGGCAGGGACCAAAATTCTCTACTTAATCCATTGGCTTATTGGAATGTGATTTCTTTATCAGGTTTTTAATTGCAGTTTGGTGGGCTTTAACTTCTGCTGCATAAGTATACCTGCTGCTGTTTTCTATCCTTCGACTGTGGCAATTAGTCAGATGCATTGTTCCTGCATAATCTGCATTTTGTTGTGCAGATTCTCGTTACTTGGTGGGGGTACTGAAGAATAAATTTGGTTGAGGTGGCTGTTTGTTGGGTAGTTGGGTTATATGATATATCCCATTATGTGGTATGGAAGGTGATGTTTAGACTGGAAAGTCCTTGTTCTTTATTCATCAATTTCAATTGATTATATTGCATCAGTTTTGTAGAAAATCATTTTGTGCAATATTGGCGGTTTTAAACCCCCACCTGTATTTGTTACAGACGCCAAAAATGAAAATATGATTTAAATATAAACTTGTGGAGTTTGGTCATGTAGAAGTCCCGGTGAGGAATGCAAGATGATGTTAAAAATTTCAATTGATTATGTTGCAGAGTTATTCGCATATCAGTTTTTGTGTAGAAAATCATTTTGTGCACTAGTGGCGGTTTTAAACCCCCACCTGCATGCGTTACAGCCGCAAAAAATTGCAAATATGATTTAAATAGAAACTTGTGGAGTTTGGTGATGGGGAAGTCCCGATGAAGAACAACCGTGCAAGATGGTGTTAAAATTGAATGGTAACGCTTGACATTAAAAAAGTTAGCCACAAAGGATCGAACTAGGGACCTTAACACATACATTTCTAACAACCACTAAGCTAGCAACAATTTTAATAATTAATTGTCAAAAAATAGAATTAATTGGGTTCATGACTAACTAGGACTCATGTTGGGCTTCCACTATTCCTTATGAAGCCCAATAAAATAGTTCTTCGAATTTCTCATCACCAGGACTCATGTTGGGCCACTACTTCCTCTTGAGGCCCAATAATCTCCAATAAGGTTTTTCTTCGACTTTCTCATCATCGAGGCTCATGTTGGGCCACCACTCTTCCTTATGAGGCCCAATAAGGTCTTCCATCGACTTTCCCATCACCGGACTCATGTTGGGTCACTTTTTCTTATGAGGCCCAATATGGTCTTCTTTCGACTTCCCCACCACCGAGACGCATGTTGGGCAACCACTCTTCCTTATGAGGCCCAATAAGGTCTTTCTTTAACTTTCCCATCACCGGACTCATGTTGGGTCACTCTTCCTTATGAGGCCCAATATGGTTTGCCTTCGACTTCCCCACCACCGGGACGCATGTTGGGCAACCACTCTTCCTTATGAGGCTTAATGTGGTCTTCATTCGACTTTCCCATCACCAGGCCTCATGTTGGGCCACCACTCTTCCTTATAAGGCCCAATAAGGTATTTCTTCGACTTTCCCATTATCGGGACTCATGTTGCGCCATTCTTCCTTATGAGGCTCAATATGATCTTCCTTCGACTTCCCTATCATCAGAGCTCATGTTGGGCCAACATTCCTCCTTATGAGGCCCAATAAGGCCTTTCTTCGAATTTCTTATCACCGGACTCATGTTGGGCCACTCGTCCTTATGAGGCCCAATATGGTATTTCTTCGACTTCCCTGTCACCAATACTAACTTTTACCCTGGACATGAAAAGGAAGGGATGACCCAATAAGAGCCTTAAACATGACCAGGACTGACATTTACCCTTAACGAGTCTGATAATGAAGGATGGTCCAATACGAGTCTCTAACATAAGAATTTTTACCAATTTAAAATTATTTTCTTATAGCTTTACTTAAACATATTTTTTTGGTAAAAAATGTTTGAACACTTATTTTTCTAAAATAATCGCAAAATATTTTTCATATTCATGTTTGAACTAAAAAAACACTAGTTTTTTGAATTTTATAAATTATTTCATCCTACAGTGTAAATAAAAATAAAGCATTATCATTTTTAACAGTGTATAAATATTATTTATCTACAATTTGAGAATATAATGCATATAATTTTTTTTTGAAATTTGTGTATAATATATATATATATATACACTAATAGAAACAACTAAATTATGTCTATAAAAAAAGAAACAACTAAATTATTTCTTTTCCTTTGTATAAACACAATTTTATTTGAAATTAATTTTTTATTGGCGGCTTGGGGTTAATTTTTTGGCAGTTTGTAACCGCCACTAATAGAGCACATGCAGATTTACAATTTTGATGGTTGGTGCTGGCTTCATATCAGAAATACAAAATTAACATTGACACCCACAAACAGTAGAGGATCTACATATCAGAAATATAATTTGGAAGTAGAATAAAACATACATTAAACAACAAAAAGTTAACACACAAATAACAATATCCAATTTCAAATTGCCAGAGTCCTTTCATACAGCCAATCCCCTCCTTTTCTCCCTTCCCACTCCATCTACCTTCCCTTTTCCCCACCAAAGACCAAAGCCATACATATACCATACATTAGAAGATAAACAGTTGATAAACACTATTTGGAGAGATTGCACAAAATTCTGAGATGAGAAGATTAAATAGGGAGTAAAGACCAACTGTTAGTCAATGGTTTTCACAGAGAAGATTGGGAGGTTTGTCAAGAAGTCATTTGAGTAAATGATAATATTTGGTTAAAATATACTTTTTGGTGTAAACCATTAGGAATTTAGGATAAAAAGTGAAACAGACATAAATAGACGTGTGTGTGTGTGTGTATTGAAGTCTACTAAGAACTATTGCATAATTTACAAACCTTAGAGAAAGCCTACCCCTGTCCAATTGGCATCTGATTTCCCATTATGACCAGTAGCTTTCTTATTAGATTCATCCTCATAAAAATTATCAAATCCATCACATTTGGCATTATTATCCCAGCCAGCCCAACCATCATCATGATTATGAGGAGCCAATCCTTTAGCTGGTTCTTCCTTCCGAGAGTCTTTGTGGTCCCAATCATCCCAAGAGCTTGAGTTGATAGTACCAAATTGCTTACCAGATGATAGTGGAGTCGATCTTTCAAGCGGTTCTTCCTTCCTACTACCTTTGAGGTCCCAATCATCCCAAGAGCTTGAGCTAACTCCCGCCTTTATTCTCACTATTGAAATCCTGATAGTAACCATTTCTATCATTCTCATTTTGTTGCCAGTTATTAGTCTTCCAATTTGGGTTATCTTTGGTGAACTCTTCAACTTTCTGTGAAGCTATAGCCATGACCCCTTTCATTATACTCCATGTCCTCTGTCCAATCTCTGATGTCTTTTGAGTGACAACAGTGACAGTTTCATTGACCTTTTGATCATAACCACCTTCCTTGACCTTAGAAGCACCTTATCTTGCCTGCGAACCAAATTGTTGCGCTCTCATTCAAATACCCTACTTCGCCTTATGAACCACTGCAACAGCAAAAACATATATAAAATAGCAAATATATAACATCTCCAGCAATATGTTAACAACATCTAAACCAACCCCCACTTTGAGAAAAGCCCTAGAAGTAACAGAGCATTCCATCATCTTTCAAGTTATACCATCCATACACACCGTAGGATTACAAGATCAGGAAAGTGAGAATCCTTTTACCTTGCACCTGCAGACTAAAACAACACCTCAGCCATAGAGTCTAAACACAAGTGCACCAAACTAATAACCATCCCATCTTCTTCTTTGATCCCACCTCAGCACAATGATGATTGAAATGCATTTTATAGTCTTGGGGCAGAGCAGTTTGGAGGCCAATCCAGATATAATACTTCATCCAGATATTCCACATGAACCTGCAAGAGAAAAGTAAATGATCTAAACTTTCCTCTCCCTCTCTCAGGCATATCACCAAACAGCTGGTGTGACTACCCAAAAGAGATGAAATAAGCCCAAATTACTAACACCAATACCAGGACACCAATCTGCTACTAATACATTGACTATCCATTAGATTGAAAGCTGTGCAATACAGAAGGTTAAAAACTAGATCAAAAATCGAAACTTTATGAACATAAACCCAGTAATTTCTGAACCCGGTTCCGGAAATTCGTTCAAAAATCAAGATTTTATGAAGATCATGAAGCAATAACGAAAGGCAAGGAAAAAAGAGAAGAAATCAATCGATGTTTGCGAAGAATACCAAACAATCAAACCCAAAAACGATGAATAACGAATATTAGCAAGGAAAACATGAGAAACAGACCTTGATCGGTGAGAGCAGAGGCAAATCGCAAACGCACGCTCATCTTTCCTCTCTGTCGTCTCTGCAACTTCGCCTACTCCTCTCTCCCTCTCTTGTCTGGAATGTTCTCCTCTGCCACTTCGTCTTCTCCTCCTTCCCATGAGAAGAACAATAGTCAGATCATTTGAATATGAGGGAGGTTAAAAAGTTAGTTTTACCATGGTAACTGTTTTAGTTAGGGACTAGTTAGCAAATATATAAACTTTTTTTTTCTAAAACAATATTATTTAAAAATCATTTCAGGATAATTGGAGAAAACACCTCATTTAATACATGTTATGTTATGTTGCTACTGGTCCAACTAGGCGGAGGCACCATACCTACATCTGGCACCCTTTGTTCATCTTCTTCCCCATGTTTGGTGTTTTCCATCGCAGAGCAATGCTCTGCTCCAACCTCAACATCACCATCACCATCACCAGAACTCCCTCATTTCTTCAACACTTTTCCTCCTCCAAACAACACTCTTTCACCACCAACTACCTCATCAACAACCTCACCTTCTCCCCTGAAACCGCTTCCAAACTCTCCACCCGAGTTCGTCTCAAAAACTCAGACCAACCCAACTCAGTCCTCGCCTTGTTCAGAACACACGGCTTCTCAAACACCCAGTTATCTAAAATCATCCAAACCTTTCCAAAGCTTCTTTCCTTCAATCCCAACAAGACCGTTCTTCCCAAGTTCAACTTCCTTCTCTCAAAGGGTGCTTCAACTTCTGACCTTGTGCAGATTGTGACCAAGAATCCCAGTGTCTTGAAGCAGGGCTTAGCAAATACCATCACCCCATGTTATGATTTCCTCAAAAGATTCTTGGTTTCTGATGAGTCCACTATATACTCTATAAAATACTGTCCTTGCTTGATTTATTCTAAGCTCCCATCCATTAATGTTCAACTTCTGCTTCAGAATGGTGTCCCTGAATCAAGGATTGCTTTCTTACTCCGTAGTTATTTCTATTCAGCTTGTAAGCAACCTGATGTCTTTAAAAAGGTAGTGGAAGAAGTAAAGGGTTTGGGATTCAACCCGAAATCGACACATTTCATTGTAGCAGTGACTACTAAGTTGATGGGAAGTTCCTTGTGGGAAAGGAAGGTTGATTTGTATAAGAAATGGGGTTGGTCTGAAGAAGTTATTGGTTCAGCATTTTTGAGAAATCCATGCTGTATGTGGACATCTATGGATAAAATTGAGGCTGTGATGGAGTTTTGGGTCAACGGCATCGGTTGGGACTCTTTGATGCTTGCTAAGTACCCGGTGCTTTTTACGTCGAGCTTGGAGAAAAAAATTATTCCCAGGGCTTTTGTGTTGCAATTTCTTCAATCCAGAGGTTTGATTAAGGATGTTAAATCGGCCCCGTTTAAACTTACTGATGATATGTTCTTGCAGAAATTTGTGAATTGTTTTGAGGAGGAAGCTTCTCATCTGTTGAAGCTGTATGAAGAGAAAATGTATCAACCAAGACATGAAAATGCATCTTTGTCCTATTTTGGGTTTGAAGACCTGAATAAATAGTCAATTGAAATTGGTGATTTGTATGGTCATTTAGCTGACTGAGTTCTATTAATTGATCCTGTAGAATTAGCTCAAAGGGAAGTGCTTGTTGCATTTGAAAACTGGAACTATATTGGTACTTTATCACCTTTGTGTTATTTTGTCAAGAGGTTCCTGACATACAAGTAGTAGCATGGTTTCTCTGCATCATTAGGTCAAGTTATATGGTAAAATTTAAGTTCTCAATTCATATTGTATCTGTTGTTTTCAGTTATTAACTTAACATTGCTGTATTGTTTGAGGTTCAAGTCTTTGGTAATCTAATTTGAACTTAACAAATTATGTTACTTGATCACATAAGATTGCTTAATTTGTTTGTATATATAATTGTGGGGGAAAAAGCACTTGTTTCATTTTAGAATTGAACCAATTGCTGGCTGCGACACAATCATTAGTAGTTTGTTCTCTGCATTTTGATAATCAAGTTGCATTCATCTGTTAAATTTGTAGGCTTGTCATATTATAATTATACAAGGAAGGTAAATCACTGATTGGGTCATTGCTAGTTATTCTAACATTTTGATGCATGGGTAGGCTATATCTATATACTACATATGACAATTATGTATATATATAAGAAAAGGATAGTATTGTAGAAAATTAGCAGCACAATTGCAGAATAGAACAGATTAATGGGAAAGAAGCTAGGGCATGCAGTTCTTACAACTCAGCTCAGACCACATTTTCTAGTTGTGTTGTTTCACTCACCTATCTGCTTAAGTTTAACTTTATGTTTGATGTTTTAGCTACAAGGTTTTCTCTTTGTTCTCTTGGTGAAATTGGGACAGCTTATTTATTAATCTCGAAGGATATCTTTCTTGGCACTTGGTTATTGGTTGGAAATATCATTGTACAATTTCTGGTTAGATTTCACAATTCAGACTCACTTCTTTGCATACCATCATACATGTACATTGTTCTCAAGTCAAATAATATGGTTTTGTAGTTGTTGAACTTGATAGTAAGTTCAAGAGCAACTCATGCTGTCAACTAATGTGATTTAGTATTTGATAGTCAAATTCAAAGTCAAGAATAATGACTTTAAATCTATGGAATGAAGCAAAAAGAAAAAGACCGTAATTGCCATGGCTTATGGTCTTGTATTTGAGAAATCTTGAATTTATGATAGATTTGATGATTTTCTTTGGTGTTCAGGTTGTCGAATTCTACTTGCAGAAAGAACTCTATGAGCCCAACCTTGCAAATATTGCAAGACTTCTTTCAATTTATGACTTTTGTAAATAGGCACTTCCAAACTTTATTTTGTATCAATTGATTCTTAAATTGCTACATTTATTCAAATAGACCTTAATGTTTACATTTTTTTTTGTTGCTAATTTTCGGGGCAAGAGCCCAAAGAAACTACATAATTCTGAGGACAGAAGTCCCCATTACATCATTTCTAAGTTTAGACATCTTCATTGAATTACTACTTTCTTTTGTGTTGGTTTAGTGGTAGGAGGACCGATGAGGACATAGGGGTGATAAAGTGGGCTAGCTCGTCCTAACCCACTTTCGATCGAACTTAAGCGCGGCGGGTTCACCCACCCACCAACAAGAGTATGTAGAAAGGAAAATGAGGTTTTGCCCTCCTTTGCTTGTGAAATAGGGAAGACAGATGACACCAGATGAGATTCAATGTGTGTACTTCTTAAGGTGTTGAAGGAGTAATACTCTTTGTTTATGAAATTTCTAGAGGCTTAAGTAGAGCAGTGTACATAATGGACGTTTGAGTTCAATGAGTTGTAAAAATAGTTGATAATTTCATTCATGTACAAAATCAGATTTCATCCTAAAAATGTGATCAGTGTGCCTGATAATTTTTAGTGTCCGTTTGATATGTTATATAATATAAAGCGTGATAGTATAATGTATGATAGTATCGAGTTTGTTACTTATATAATAAGATGTGATATAGTTTAACACTATTCAACATTTTGTCATAAACTATGTAACTTATCATTTGTTTAAATTAATACAATCATGTGTTAAGCGGATGGTGAATGGTGGTAAAGGTAGCGGTAAAGGTGGTCGTGGCGGTAGAAGGACACAATTGTTGCGATAGTGGTGATTATGGCAGTGGTGGCGGTGGCGGTGGTGATGGTTCGTGGTGGTAGCCGCGACAGCTAGTGGTGGAGTTGGTTGTGGTGGTAGTAGTGTTGTAGTGCAATGGTTGGTGGCAATGACAATAGAGGTTTTGGCGAAGGGTGGTGCCGTGGTGGTAATGATGGTGGTGGAAGTGGTGGTGGCAATTGCGACAGCTGCCATGGTGGTAGCGGATATAGTGGTGGCCATGACAGTGAATTAAATACTTTTAAGTACCTTATAATCTTATCTAATGGCACAGATGACCGAACACAAAGACACAACCGTGGTATCTGGCAACAATCATGGTATGAATCGAATTCCAATCCCATCATTTTTTCTAGTAATTACCGAACACATGTTAACTAGAATCAGTGTCTGCATATGATTGAGAATGCACCATCACTGCAAAACCCTAAAACCCTAAAACCCTTTCTTCATCTTCATCTTCATCTTCCACCATGTTTGGTGTTCTCAATCGCAGAGCATTGCTCTGCCCAAACCTCAACATCACCATCATCAAAACCCCCTCATTTCTTCACCACTTTTCCTCTTCCAAACAACACTCTTTCACCACCAACTACCTCATCAACAACTTCAACTTCTCCCCTGAAACCGCTTCCACCATCTCCACCCGAGTTCGTCTCACCGACTCACAAAACCCTGACTCAATCCTCGCCTTGTTCAAATCCCACGGTTTCACAAACTCTCAGTTATCTCGCATCATCCAAAGCTACCCTAAGCTTCTTTCCTCCGACCCCAACAAAACCGTTCTTCCCAAATTCAATTTCTTCCTCTCAAAGGGTGCTTCAAATTCTGATCTTGTCAAAATCGTCACTAGAAACCCCTTTGTTTTGCACCTGGGTTTGGAGACTACCATCACCACTTGTTATGATTTCCTCAAAAGATTCTTGGTTTCTGATGAGTCCACTATTCGCTCTCTCAAGTATTGCACTTGCTTGATTTATTCTAAGCACACATCGGTTAATGTTCAAGTGTTGCTTGAGAATGGCGTCCCTGAATCGAAGATCGCGTTCTTACTTCGTAGTTGTGCTTATTCAGCCTGTGAGCAGCCTGATAACTTTAAGAAGGCAGTGGAAGAAATCAAGGAAATGGGATTTAAACCCAACAGTACGGTTTTCATGGTAGCGCTGTCTGCGAAGATGCTGAATGCAATGTGGGAAAGGAAGATTGCTTTGTATAAGAAATGGGGTTGGTCTGAAGAAGTGGTTGTTTCGGCATTCGCGAGATATCCGTGGTGCATGCTGGCATCTGAGGAGAAAATTGATACCATGATGGAGTTTTTGGTCAACCGCATGGGTTGGGACTCTTTGGTGCTTTCCAAAACCCCAATACTCCTTCTGCTGAGTTTGGAGAAAAGAGTTGTTCCCAGGTCTTTTGTCTTGCAATTTCTTCAATCCAGAGGTTTGGTTAAGGATGTTAAATCGGCCACGCCGTTTAGAATTTCTGAGAAGAAATTCTTGCAGAAATTTGTGAATTGCTTTGAGGAGGAGGAAGCTGCTCAGCTCTTGAAGCTGTATGAAGAGAAAAAATGTCGTCCAAGATAATAATGATGCAGATGCGTCCGTGTCCTATTTTGGGTTTGAAGTTCTGAATAAACAGTCAATTTCATGCTTTGCGGATCGGCAGACTTGGTGCTTTATCACCTCTGTGCTATTTTGTCAAGAGGCTTCCTGACATACATGTAGTAGCTCCATTTCTCTGCATCATTAGGTCAAGTTATACTGTAAAATGTAAGGTCTCATAATCCACAAATTTTCTGTTCTTCAGTTATTATATTACTTTACAAATTATGATTATGAGAAAAAAAACTTGTTTCATTTTATTATTGAACAAATAGCTGGTTTTAGTATTGAACCAATTGCTGGCTTCGGCACAATCATTAGTAGTTTGTTCTCTGCATTTTGATATACAAGTTTTATTCATCTACTAAATTTGCAGATTATACAAAACAATTAAATTTCTGGTTGGGATATTGTCATTACTGGTTATTGTTAACGTTTGTATGCACTGGTTATATCTATATACTACATATACATTCAACATGTTATATATAAAAAGATGTATTGTACACAAGTGGAGAATAAAACAGGAAATAAACTAGGGCATGCAGTTCTTTTTGGTCTCTCAATGAAATTGTGACAACTTGTTTGTTAGTCTTGAAGGATTTCTTTCCTGAGCACTTGGTTAATGGTTGGAGAAGTCATTGATATGATTTCTGGTTAGATTGCATAATTGAGAGGCTTATCTCTTTGAATACCATCATGCATGTAAATTGTTCTCCTATCAAATAGTATGGTTTTGTAATTTTTTTTATAGTTAAGTTAAGAGGAACCCCAACTAATATGATTTTGTAGTTGATACTTGATAGTCAAGATTAAGAGGAGTTTGGGGAATAGTCAAAGTTTAAGGAGACATTAATCACCATTTCCTTGTATAGAGATAAAGCAAAAAGAAAAAGAATTGCTCAGAGGTTCTCCTAGAATTGATCTTGTCTTTAGAATAAATTGTTGAAAGGATTTCCAAACATTCACTATATCTATGCCTCCTACATTCATGGTAACCTGAAACGTCTGAAATTATGGTTAAAAACCTAATTAATCCATCAATTGTTCTGTCATTCACAGTAGAGCCTGGTGATCAATAATCACTCCCTTAGTCCTAGTTTGAACTTTGAACTTACATGTAAAAAAGGTTTTTCTTTACTTTTTTTTTTTTGGACAAATGTTTTTCTTTACTTGATCCCTAGAAATTTGTCCTAGTTGTATTTAGTCTCAGATTAATGTTACTATATAATATGTAATGTATTTTCAAGCAATTGAACTATGCATTTGTGGGATTTTGAAATGTGTTGCAGTAGTGAAATTGAAGGTGATAACTTGAAGGATCAATGTTCCGATAAACAAAGATCAAGACTTAATAAGTTGAAAATCCAACACTTCAAGGAGTGTTTGATGTTGGCAAAAGTGAAAAAGGACAAAAGCTAAGAAAAACTTGCATAGAGAAATGAAGAAATAAACGACAATTTGATTGAAAGAAAGCTGTAAAATGGAAGTAGATTTTGTTTACATGCGACTCTTAGTGGTCGTGTATTGTAACACTAGATGTAGACGTTTTTTGAGTGTTTATTAGTAAGATTTCCATCCATTGTTCAAATTACAAAATTCAATTTACAGAATTTACAATGTAACTACTACGCATATCATATGGATAAAAATTAAAAGCAAAGAAAAAAATTGTATGATCTACGTCAAACGGGGCATGATGCTTCGAGCATGATGCTTCGAATTCCTCAAGAGTATCTTGATCTTGCTTGTCATATCATCGAGATCCATAACTATTGTGGACGAGGGCTAGTTACTCCCATCATGTGTAACAACTACATCATGAGTCAGTGCTTCTGAACCGAATCGTGAGAGCGTGTCTTTGACCAAGCATGCTTGGATCTTGAATGTTACTTCGAGCAACTCAAGGCATTGTTATCTTAGTCCAAATTGAATCGTTCGGGCTTTGATTTTAATACCTACTCTGTATTTGTGCAAGATAACATTGAACCTTAACTTATGATTTCCGTAAGTGAGGCTTCGAACCAATTGAAAGCCTGAGTCACTTTCTTCTTTCTATCTCTTTTTCGAATTACCCTTATATAAGCAATCTCGAGTGTGACCTCCAATCTCTCACCTTGTTACATGGCTTTTGAAACAACTTTGCCAAGCTCTTCCTCTTGCCATAGCAACAATCTTCTCTTTATCCAACTAGATTCAAAATTTGAGTATTAACACCATGTTATACAAATTATTTAATTAGCAATAAGTTTTAATTAACACACTATGAAGGTAATTAAACTTATTAAAGTGTTGCTATATACTGCACGAGGAGCACACACACGATCTGCACAACTTGAAATCAAGGATGAGTGAGAATATCATAGAGAAGAGAAGAAAACTAGTTAAATTGAAATAGCCTAATTCTAGCCTTTATCTCATAGATTAGTGAGTGTCATATGGTATCTTTCATACTAAATTATAAAATCAACTCATTTTGCATAGATATTTATTTGTACAATTTTTTTTTAAGTTGGACTAGTACCATTATCTTATAAAATTTTAAGGGATACAAAAATTGATTCCATATACTCTTATTTTTTTCTAAATTTAAATTTTGCCAATATGTTTTCTGAATTTTTTTGGGAAACATTAATATAATCAAATTTCAAATCTATATATATACCTAGACAAAAATAAATAAATAAAAGGGAATTGCAAATTGAAGAGAAGAGAAGAGAAGAGAAAGAAACAGAGTGAAAGAAAGAAAGAGAGTGTTTCAAATACAAGAGCGCCTTGTGTTACCACACAACAATGGAAGTTCCGAAGGATCAAATCGCCACTCTTCTCGACCATGGCCTCTACAACTCTGCTCAGATGCTCGTAACCCTCTTCTTCTTCTTCGATTCCACATCAAAAATTCTTGCTTTCTCATTTTTAGGTTGATGGGTCTAATCCCAAGTTGTTGTTTTCAACAGGGTTGTTTTCTTGTTTCTTCACCTGCTGCCAATGCTGAATCGGCCCCTCACCTCAAAACTGAGAGCTTGGTCTCTGAAAGTTTCATTTTTTTCATAAATTAATATGACCCTTTTTTTCATTCCATGATTTTCAATCTCTGCAACTTTTTTGAAGTTATAATGTTGGTTGGTTATTTATTTGTGATTGTGCAGGTGCTACTTGGTGATTCATTCTTCCAAGAAAGGGAGTATCGTAGAGCCATTGTAAGAGACTGTGCTATCTCTTTTTCTTTCTCCCTTTTGCATTTTGCTGTTGTGAACTATTGATTATTTGTTAGTTTATTCTGTTGAGGCTTTTATGAAAGGCAATTTCTTTGCTACCCCTTTAAAGGTTCTGTACCTTTCTTCATATTAAACTTTTTTAATTTTACAATATAGTCCTTGGTATGGTAAAAAATGAACTAAAGGGTATAGCACCCTCTTATTTTTCGGTGGATACCGAAGCAATGCCCTTTATGAAATGGATGATTGAAAAGTTATATCTTTGTGAGAGAGTGAAGTGGTGAAGTCTTATTAATTACTAATTAGCATATCTTTTGTTTATGGGCAGCATACCTATAAGCAAGCTTTGCAACACTACAAGATGATTCCGAAACAGAACATGGCGTCTTCTCGGACTGCGTTGTCATCGAACAGGTCTTCTTCTCCAAATTCGTGCAATGTATCGGTAATCAATGAGAATGAGGTGTGTTGGTGTAATGTGCTTCTTTGAACCTAATTAGTTGGATTCGGTTTATTTGCTTTTAAGACTTTGATTGTGTAGGTTATTTATGAAGGTTCCTTTTCAATCTCTCTTTAACAGGTCAAGTTCAAAATTGCATCATGTCACTGTTCTCTGAATGAGAACAAAGCGGCTTTGGCTGAGGTTTGTTTCTCATTCTCTCTCCTCAGGCGCGATTCATTGGAGTGCTTGCCAACTAACAGTTTATCTTAAATTTTTAAAAAAGGAATCCCGTTATTATATTTTCATGTGAAGGAAGGCCAGTTCTATATTTATTGAGGGATTAACAATGGAATTTTGTCAGTCCTGAATGTGTCATTTTTAATGAGAAACAAAGGTTATGACGTTCGCCGTTACATTCTTGGTTTCTTTTCAATTTTTGTCATCCCTTATGAGCTGTTTGTGTTGCACTTTCATCACAGATGGATGGAATTCCAGTCAAAGCTAGAAATTTGGCAATGAACTTGTTATTAGGAAAGCTATATCGAATTTGTAGACAAAGTCGAGCTGCTGCTGCTATTTACAAAGAATGTCTAAGGTTGGTAAATTTCTCATACACTAAGTGAACCTTTGATATGGCACCAATAGGCTATCTTTAAGTGCTTTTATGGATTTATTTATTAATTTAAAATCCTCCTAATTCCAATATTTCATTGAATACTGACCTTCAACCTTCAGGTGTGATGCCTGCTAGCAGCATCCTTATGCTTGAACCGATATAATTAGCTCACATCAATTACAATTATTAACTTTTATATGTTTGTTCATCCAGAGAATTTTTTTGTATCTTAGACTTAGTTATTGAGTCCTTGACGGACCTGCTGAAGTATAGAAGCATGGAAAATGGAATGACATTTTGGTATAAAATTAGGGCAAGAATCTTACCTTCAGATGTCTAGTACACCTATGTTGAAAAACCTCATTTTAAATTTGCTTATATGTGGGGTGAGGCATGAAAAACCTACATATATCATATGTGTTGATGGCTTGACTTCTCTCTCACACACTCATATTCTCTTAAAGCTCATATATCATCTGCATCTTGTGGAGCCCCTTTCCGTTTCTGAATTCTTACTGCTTGCTTTCCCTTTAGGCAGTATTAAATGTGTTATGGACTTGTGGAATTGGCTACATGCTTTGATTCCTTTTTGTATGTGCATTTTCATCTTTCATATGATGTATTATTAATTTGCTACTGGATTTAAATTGACTTTTGTACTTGTCTTTTTGCCAGACATTGTCCTTATGTACTTGAGGCTATCACTGCTTTATCTGAACTGGGAGTTACTGCAAAAGACATCATTTCGTTGTTTCCTCAGGTTAGTTGGTAATAAAAAGCAGAACTGAAGCTAAATACAGATTCATCCCTTTTATCTTGATTTTTTTCTTTCCAGTTTTGTAAGTTGATCAACTTGTACAGTTTAGAAATAATTTGAGATATAATTGGTGTGTAAACATTTGACTTCAGACTCCAAATAGAAGTGGGAGGGCTTCATCTGATCATATTGACTCAAGTCGTTGGCTTCAAGTAAGTTTGTACATATACTATATTAGACATTTACATAATACTATATTAGACATTAGTTCAAATCCTTGTTTGTCACCGTGCTTGGAAGGCACTTGCTGCCATTTTTCTGTTTATTGATCTTTCCTTTTTATGATAAGACATAAGCCTCTATAGATGGCATCATTCTTACCCTGCATAGCATATATGCTGTAAAGAATCCTTGAGAAGTAACAAAAGGTGACTGCTAGTATACTGAATTAACAAAGATTATTACAAACTATTTTGATGGTTTGGTGGTATATTAGATTGTATTGAGCTTGGCCAGTTGATATGCATATCTAAATATAACTATCAGTTGCGATGGAAATAAGATCTAAATGTTACTGCCAAAGGAGCATGTATTCCATATCACAAGATCTTATTCCTAAAGATAATCACCATAAAAACATGCACAAGAAAATATGGTATCATCTGTTCCATGGATTGTGTTTGTATACTACCAGGCGAACCCTTAGAACTTGCAACTTTTGATTAACTTTTTCCTTTTTTTCTTTTGCAGCGCTACGTTGAAGCTCAGTGTTGCTTGGCTTCAAATGATTACAAAGGTGAGATATTGTATCTTATATGTAGTCAGTATGGTTCCATGCTTGTCCGTTGGACCTGAAGGATCCATTGGTAAAATGTGTTCTATGGGCATAATCCTGAGGCCAATTGCTGTCACCCAAAGTTAACAAATGATAAATCCTTCTGTAAATTGTTATATTGTTCATGTGACTCATTTTTTCTGCATCAGACTTTTGTTCTTCAGTTTTAATCAAACCTGGTCGAGATTTTAACGAACACACGCACACACACACTTCATACTACCTTCTATCATGCTTTATACTACTTTCTGTGATGTTTCTCTGATACATGCAATTTTACTATGTTCCAATGTTGACAGGTGCCTTGGAACTATATGCGGATCTTTTACAGCGTTTCCCTAATAATATACACTTACTACTTGAGATTGCAAAGGTAAGACTATGCAGTGATTTAGAACTTGTGTACTATACTCTTTCAACCTGGCAGATTTTGCGCTTAGTTATATCTTTATTATTCTTTGAGTTGACTGTTTGAATTTTTGAATTTTAAATTTTTTTAACTAAGTGCAGCCCCTGGGCAAAGGATTGCATCCTTTCCCTAGGTGGGGGTTCCTTTCCTCTAATTACTACTTTTGCACTAGAAATTCCTTGAATTGATTGTATAATAAGTAAAACCTGATGTATATTTTAAATGAAGGTTGAGGCTATTATTGGAAAGAATGAAGAGGCCATAATGAATTTTGAGAAGGTAATATGGAGTTATACTTTATTAAGTTCATAGATTTATCTCTGTTTCCAACTTCCTTATTTATGTGTTTACTTAACTTATAATTATGTTGATGATATGGTGATCACAGGCCCGATCAATTGATCCATACATCATAACATATATGGATGAGTATGCAATGCTTCTAAAGCTGAAGTCTGAATATTCAAAGCTAAACAAGCTAGTACATGATTTATTGAGTATTGATCCTGCAAGACCAGAGGTTTTTGTAGCTTTATCTGTTTTATGGGAAAGGAAAGATGAGAAAAGGGCATTATCATATGCTGAGCAGGTTGGTATTTTTATTTGATGCACAATGGACTCAATTGTTTTATCTATTGCTGAATTTCTTACATTTGACTACTTTTTCATGTAAATAGAGCATCCGAATGGATGAGAGGCACATACCAGGCTACCTAATAAAGGTAATATAATGGTTTTGCATCACAGATCAAATGGGGTCTATTTACTCTCTTTAAGTATTATGAATTTGAGCTGACACGTTGAGTTTATTCAGGGACATCTATTATTGACAATGAAACGGGCAGAAGCTGCTGTGTCTGCATTCAGGGGAGCTCAAGAATTGAGGCCTGACATACGCTCATATCAAGGTTTAATTTGAACTGTAAAAAATATCTAGTTGCGTGATTTGCATCTCTTGCCTGCAATGAAATTCAAGTTTGCTCCTGCCATTATCCATTGCAAATTCCCAATTATGTGAATGTAAAAATTTACAGACTTTGACATTAATCTGAATATTCCAGGGTTGGTTCATACGTACTTGGCTCTCTCTAAAATTAAAGAGGCTTTATATGCTTCAAGAGAGGCAATGAAAGCAATGCCTCAATCAGCAAAGGCTTTAAAATTAGTAGGTGATGTTCATGCCAGTAATTCTGGTGGCAGAGAAAAGGCAAGTTCTCAGCTCTTAAAAAATAAGTAATTGTAGACTACTTTCTTTGTTTTCTTATGAGTGAAGTTTCGCGCATTTTTCATACAGGCAAAAAAATTCTACGAGTCTGCATTAAGGCTGGAACCTGGTTACCTTGGAGCTGCTCTAGCTTTGGCTGAGCTCCATGTTATTGAGGGGCGAAATGGAGATGCTGTGTCTCTGCTTGAGCGATATCTTAAAGACTGGGCTGATGATTCTCTTCATGTTAAACTTGCACAAGTTTTTGCTGCCACTAATATGCTGCAGGAGGCTTTGTCACATTATCAAGCTGCATTAAGGTTGACTCATATTCTGAAAACATCTATCAGGGTGTAAATAGTGCACTTTTCTGCTTTTTTTAACATGTTAGAAAAGAATTTAGTTTGGCATCACTTGGTGTAAATTGGCATGCACACCATATGGATGGATTAAAGTGGGAGAGCATGTACTGTGTTTTTTAGTTTATGACATGGTTTGCATTTTATATTTCCTTCATACAAAAATTTGGTTTCATGATATAACTTTCCTCTGCATACTTTTTGTTCATGATTTTATTAAGCTGCTAACATACAGCATAAATGGCAGATTAAATCCCCATAACGAAGCAGCAAAACGGGGTTTAGAGCGTTTAGAGAAGCAGATGAAGGTTTGCCCTTCTTATTTATTATTATTATTAGTGTTGTTTTTAATCTATCCTTATTTATATTTCTCTCAACTTCTAATCACAAACATCGTTTGTACTGCTGGATTATATGTAAGTTTTTATCTGAAGTAGATCCATGGTCTACTCCAAAAGTGTAATTTCATTGATGACGAGAGGACAAGTTTGAGTGAAGTTAAAATTTGTGATTTTGCATCTGTTTAGGGAGTTGATCCTGATGCACCTGAAGAAGATGAAGATGATGTTGAAGATGCTGACGGAGATCAAGACGAGACTGAACTTCTCTGAGTGTATTAGTGTCCAAAGGAGTCTGTTATGCTGAGAAAATTACTCATGGAAATAGTTTAATGTCGAGACTGCATTAGCAGTAGGGTGAGAATTACCTTGGTGGCTACAAGGCCTGGCTTTCACAGCAAGAGTTCACATCAGAATACAGAAATTAAATTATTGTCAACTATTGCATCTTGTGGGATGAGTGGTTGGAGTTGGAGTTTGGCCAGAAGGTTGAGTTCCAGTTGGTAAGGCCAAGCTGGAGGCATCTGTTATCTCCATTGTAAGATTATTTTGAAGCTGTCATCTTTAGTGACAAGTTTAATTTAAGTGAGTATTACAAACACTTCTCTCACTTTCTGTAACAATGTGTAAAAGTTCCTCATTTAATTGTTTCCATCATTAGTCAAAGTGAAATTTCAAGTATAAATTTATTCTTTACAGTCTGGCTAAGTGTTAAGATTTAGGTCGCATATTGAGAGCTTATTAGAGCTTTTCTTTTAAGTGGAATCACTTGTACAAGTGTCCCAAATAAATCCATGCACAAGTGCTTATTGCTAGCGTTTAATAATTGTTATTTATCTAAATGCACTCATCATGTGCACAACTCAAATGGGTGGAGGCAAATTTATGCCCCGCCCAAAAAATGTTACTGAATCTTATATTTTTATTTTAAAAAATAAGTTCTTGTAACTCTCTAATTCACGGACACCTCATTGCACAAGTTAGAGGTATTAATTATATATTATATAATATTACAAAATGTATATATAATTGTTATTAAATTGATCACAATTCAACTAGATTGAGATCAATGAACTATAAACTAATAATATCTCCACTTTCTTTATGTTTCACAATCTTCTATTACGACCGTGGAAGATGGTGCACTTGATCAAACAATGTAGTGCGGATCCAATTTTGTCTCGTACTTTCATTTTGAGAACCAAGCATTGTCCAAGTCTTCAACTCAAAATGCCCGTGTCTTGTCTTATGCATTCACTTTGTCCTCATTCTAGGAAAGGAGTGAGCTTTGTCCCTATCATCATTTTTGCTGAATTTGATTGGTATCATCCATTCACCATTCAGAACACCTTCATTCATTCATCATACATGAAAAGGCTTCCTCGGAGTTGGTGCTCGATTTTCCATTGATTGCAGCCTCTGTTTGAGATGAAATACTTCAACCTGTGCACTCAAAAATGATGGCAATGTGGTTAAGAAATTCAAATATGGTAACATACTGAACTCCTCAATTTCAACAACATAATTGGACTAATAAAATGTGAATAAAAGACGGCTACGATTTGTAATTAATCCAAGAATGAAGGTACCTGTAATTGGAATGCCCTGGCTCTTTCTCCAGCAAGAACTCCTCTTGTTGAGTGCAATTCCTACTAAGATTGACAACTCAATATTGGCTTTTATACAGGAATGCAAGTACTTCCATCAAATGAAGTGCCAAACATACCTTTTGTGTATCATCTAAAACAGCCTTGAGGAATGCCACATCATGCTCAAGCCTTACATTGTCAGAGTGGACAATGTTGGATAGGTTGTTGGCTTCTTCTTGAGCCAACTCTGAACCAGCTACCTTCTCTCTCAGTAATTCTACCTCCTTCAGCGTGTCAGCTAATTTTTTCTCCACCTCCTGCCTGCTTTTAAAAGCTGATGCTAAGCTTTTCTCAGAAGCTTCTCGGCCTGCTAACGCAGCTGCCAATTGTCCCTCCAGAATGCCGAATTTTCTTATCAGGGAAGCCACTTTAGTTTCGTAATAATGATATATGTTTGAAGCAGCAGAGTGCGATCCCGATTTAGTGTTTTCAGGGAATGACACATCCTCACTTTCTAGCATGACATTTCCAAGACCTAGATTTTGTTGATTTGAACTTCCGGTTACAAACACCTGCTCCTCCATGTTGATCTTGGCTCCACTCATGTTCCTCTGACTTCCAGAGCCATTTTGATTTGTTCTATGATCTGCTGCCTGAACCATATAATAAGTTAAAATATCAGGTTTATTTTTTTTCTGGTCACAAATGTTGGTATCAGGAATGGAATAGTACACATATTTCGAGACAGGAAATTCTTAACACCATAATAATTGGTTCACTTTAGATGTACATTCAATTAATGAGAAGGGGTGATAGATGGCACCATTAGCAGCTTATCACGACCATTAGCTTGTAGCCTGTGACTTCTAAATGTTAAAATAACAAGCAGATGAGGTGAATAAACTTATGTATATTTATGCATGTTGAAACCCACCTTGGTGCGGGTGGGGGGGTTCTAGCCTCTAGGATATGTAGTTAATCAACATGCATCAAAATTACATTAGCAGAGTATCCACGGCTTCCCGGTGTCAAAGAAGCATTTTGTATTAAAGCATATGATTAAAGGGAATTTCTGTTTTACCTGAGGTAAAGAACTTTCATCTTCTGAATGCTTGTCAATCCTAATATGTGCGTTGATTTCTTCATCATGATCAAATTGCCTGCCAAGGGTGATTTTAGTAGGGAGAGAGCTGGAATCTTCTACAAGCAGGGATTCTGAAAGAGACTTCCTTTCAGAACCATGACCAATTCCAGATGATAGATTGTGTTGAGAAAAAAGGTCAATGAAACGTTGGGAAGAGCCATTTTTACGTTGAGAGGCCAATCCACTTGGTGATGGATGTTTGTCATGTAGTATAGATCCAGGAACTTCGGTAGCAGTTAGCCGTCTTCTCAGTGCTGATTCATTTTTTTCTATTATCAATACTTCCACCTGTTGAAGTGAAGATGAAGGTCACAAGTTCGATCAGAACTAACTAATACATTAACTTCACACATTTAAGCCAAACCTGATTTGATGACTCTTTTTTGGATCCCCCAAATGCAACAAGAAAGTCCTTTTCCTTGTGCTGCACGTGTACCAGGCTAAAACCCTGCTACTACAACAGATATCATAAGAATGATTTCAAACAATCTTGAGGAGAGCATGACCAAGAACACTAAGAATATCTGCTATCAAATAAAATTTAGTATAAAGTGAGGGAAAGGATATGTTGGACTCCTAGAGCCAAACGTAAAGCATCGAAATAATTTTATTAATAATCAAGAAGATACATGGTCAATGAATTGAAAATTAACAGCTTATAGGTTGAGCTTAACAGCTTATAGGTTGAACCAAGATTTCATATTCAAAAAATGAGACAGGAATTTTATCAGTTGTATTAAACAGGCCAAATGAAGTCTTGTATGTAACAAAAACTTGTAGTACTTATTCCCACTACCTTGACACAAAAATTTGAGTTACAAGTTCGAAAGGCTAAATGGAATGCACTAAGGAAAGTTACCATTAATACATCATTGTTAATGAATAAACAGTGAAATTAATAGCATGAGGCTAGCAGCAGATAAATGATAGGTAATGTGACAGGGAAAATAAAAAGTTCACCTTGTTGGTAGTGATAGAAGACGGAGGCGAAGCAACTGCCACAGACCATTCACTTTTTAGAATATCATATATCAAAGTCTCTCCATGTCCTGCAAAACGTTGGGGAAAATTAAAACTTAAGAAATAGAATATAAAGAATATAACAAGAGTGAAACAGACAAGTAGTGATACAAGCAGTGGAACTAAGTTGCAGAGAATAGCAATGCAGTACCAATCCAGTGATAACTTAAAACCTACTTTAAAATCTCATGCTTGTTTGCTGATTCATATACAATCCTTTATCCTTCTGTCTCTTTTAGTTGGAATCAATCTCCTAGTAATTTGATCTTTCAAAATAAGTGTTGGGTCTCCATTCTCAAGGAACATAGATTCAATGATTTGCCCAATTTTAAAAGTTGCCAAAATTTTGAAACTCAAAATACAAGGAATGCTCTCAAAGTCTACATTGATCAAACGTGCAATAGTTCTTAATAGATGAAATTATGACAGGAAACAAAGATACAAGGAATAACTTCAATGTGACATAGTAACCAAAAACAAAATCAGTTATATTTATGCATGGGATGAAGGGCGCTTGATGCAATGATTGGAGTTGCTGCTGCGTGACTAGGAGGTCACAAGTTCTAATCGTGGAACCAACATCTTACAAATGGAAGGTAAAGCTACCTACATACAGACCCACACTGGGTCTGGCCCTCCCTTGGACCTCATCATGGTAGAAGCTTTATAGCACTAGGTTTCCCTTTGAAGTGTAAAAGGATAAGTTCAAAAAGTAAACTTGACATAACTGTCAAATGCATCTTCATAAGAAAACATACGTTTTTTCCTGCTTGCACCCACTGTAATATACCATTTAGTGCCACATAAAACACCACAACAACCGGCTCTAGGTGATGGATGGAAACCCCGTATCTTTATTCTTGACCATGCCATCTGAGGGAAAAGATATATTCATCAAATTTATAATGAATGAATTTTTTATCTTTATCTTGGAAAATGGAAATCAATAACTTTCACTTATTTCCGTATAGAGAGTTCACACACCGTTTCAAAGTCAAGTGAATACAAGTCGTTCAAGGTTCTGGATTTTGAAGCTCCACCAAATATAAGAAGAATTTTACCATCATAAAGTGCTGCTACGTGATTGAATCTTGGAGAAGGTGCTGTTCCCCTGTAAGTAATATAATATTTTAGGAGGTAGTAGAATGAAAGAGTATCATAACGTCAAATTAACATAATTCAAATGCAATGAAACATTTATACCAGGTGCTTACTCGTAGATACTCACATGGAATACCAAACTTTTGTTTTTGAACCATTTTTTAAGAAAATGATCACAACAAGGCCTATGGGCACTTACGTGCAGTGAAGTGGAAGCCATGTCAAGGACTTGAGATCAAACATATGTAGATCATTCAGTTTCCTCCTTTTAGCATCTTCTCCCCCAAACAATATTAATTTAGAGTTAGCCCTAACAACAGTGTGACCACTGCGAGCAGCCTGCCAAGAACAAAATCATTGGTCAGTACTTCCTAGAGAGATATTGATGGAAGAAATTAAATTACGATTTTAGTCCTGGTTCTTTGTCTGGAATTGTTTGAGCTCATGTCTTCTTGACAAATAGGTGCTCAAATGTGATGTGATAATCACATCCTCTTCATGCATGAAAATATCAATGTAATCAAAACAAACAAAAAAAACTGTTCCGTCCACTAGGCAATCCTCAACAACAAAAAATCTATTGCAAACTTGTTAAACATATTTTAGTTGATAGAGAATTATTAAGGTAGAGAGAGAGAGAGAGAGAGAGAATACACATTTTTCAATAATCTTCATGATTTGCGATCTATTCCCTCTGTTCCTATTTATAAGTCATGTTCTAGATTCATGTATCATTAAATACCTATGAAGCACTATCTAACACTCGTCAATAATTTTTTCAGCTTTTCAATAAGGGTAGGAAAGTTTACATATTTTTAGATAAATTTGAGTCTAATAACTAATCTTAACTAATTTTCGTAATTCATGTGAATTAGTTGAAAGTTGAAACTGACTTATAAATAGGAAGTTAGGAGGACCAAAGGGAATATTAAGTAATATGATAGGGAAACATATGAAAATTTAGTCCAGTAGCACATGCCTTAACATTTGAATGACTAAAATCTAGAGAAAGAATCCTCAAGATCAACTTCCTAAAACAGAGGTATTTGCACTTTCATCAAATGAAATTCTTACCGGTATGTCTCCCTTTGCTTCCATGAGTGACCAGCATTCTGTCTCTGTATCAAAAGCCCATACTACAAAAACCAAAAAGATTATTAGAACAATTTCACATCATGAATCAGGACAACGCTATTACATATGTAAAGGACATGAGGCTGAACCAGATATTTGGTCACTTCCCGGGTCTGTTTTCCCTCCAACAAGAAGTGCCTTTTTCCCCCAAGAAATCTGGTCAAAGTATCATCAAGCAAAATGAATTTAGATTGGTATAAATCCTATCAGGCGTAAACTTAAAACAGAAGACCATTAGTTGATATGAATCCAGTTCAGGGGAAGCATAACAAAACTGAAGTAAGCTCAAGTATAAGAGCACATCAGAAAAGTCCTGGTGAATCCTATCAAGCACATACTTTCAACAGTGTTCCTGGCCAATTTTCCTCTGATTTTTAGGATAGAACAGTGTCATTTTCTTGTTATTCTTTCTCACATATATCTTGGAATTCTTTTGATTAACTTTACGTTCAAAGTTGGAGGTCGAAAATTTTCAATATCATGCATAAATTTTCATCATGTCCCCTCTCTTTTTTCTGGTTCATTCTTGCAACTTTCTCCGGAACCTTATGTTATGCAAGGCCTTAACTTTATGAACGCATACAATGATAAAAAGACTAACAACTATGTTTGGATATCTAATGGAGAGGGGAACAGAATGGAATAGATCATAATGGAATGTTTACAACTGTAGATAGAAACTATACATCAGCACAATCAAAAATGTCTTTCTCTCCTTGACAAAAAAAAATCTGTTTGCGATGAAAAAGATAATCAAAACATAACTCCATCTCAGGCACCAATACAACAATGTTGTGCTAAAAATAATGAGAATACTAATGTCAATCCCAAAAAAAAACTTGACTGGTCGTGTCCCATTTCTGAGAATTTATTGCTAAAAGTGCAAAAAAAACTGCTAAATGGATAGATTGAAGTACCAAACTGTGACCCTTGCAAGCTGGAATCTTTAGTGGCAGACTACTTGGTGATAAGTAAAGCTTAGACGATGCTTTGGTCCATGAAAATGTGTCAAAATTAAGCACCTGAAAACAAAATGAATAATATCCAGATCATAATTAGTTAGTTAATACAGAACAACAAACAACAATCTCCCAACCATATAATTCTAAATTACAAAACTAGAAACGTTCTCTCACCTGCACATCATCTAACAATCCACTCCCAGATTCGCCGCCAACCACTATCATCTTATTCTCAATAACAGCTGCTGCATGCTATTCACAATGAACTATAGTTTAGTATTTTGCCATAACACATCCACAAAACTAGCTATGACCAAATAAATAAAATGAAAAAGAATCACAGAATTACATACATAGGATCTAGGAGTGGGCTTATCCCCTGCAAGTGACAACACCATCCAATTCTCTGAGCTACCTGGTGTACTGACACTAATCTCAGGTGCAGCAGAATCAATTTCCTCAGGAGAATGACCACTAGTCCTCCCAACTCCATCACCCTGAAACAAGTTAAAAACTTAGCAGCCACACAAAACAGGTTCAAATTCAACCCCACACAAGGAAATGAAGGAATGAAACTAAAAAACTTACATTGGAGTTTCCATTTCTCTTGTGGTGCCTCACAGGACTTCTAGTTCCCTGGGTATTGTCAGAAAGCTGAACCTTCAATCTGCTGAGTTAAACACATCACAGCCACAACAACAAACATCAACACTGTAAAGAGCTCTCTCAAATTCCATAAGAAACAATGAAAATGGGAAAAATCTCCACCTGCCAAGTTTCATGTGCCTACGAGAGAAACCAAACATCTTGTTGTTGTTGTTCTTCAAAGCTCAAATCATGTAAGAACACTGAGTGATCAAGAGACAAAGTGAAACTAAACCCTAAACCCACAAAGGGGATGCTACATTATCCTCAAAGATAGAGACTTTCCCTCTAAAGCATGCAACTTTGACTGCTACTTTTCATGGGCACATCAAAAAAGCTCTTCTATTCTACTAAGCTTGGCTAGTTCACACTCAAAAAATCAAAATGATGGTGGAAGAAAAATTGTGGGGTGGAACTAAAGGAAAGCAACTATGACAATAACAACATTGTTGTAGTAATGAGAAATCTCAGGCTGTTTGATTGTTAAGAAAGTTGTTGGGAAACAAAAAGGAACTGAAAATGGAGTGTGGTCAGTGGTAAGGTTGCTCTGTATAACAAGACATCAAAGGTGGAAGCGGTGAAGACAGAGTCAGAGAGAGAGAGACAGAGGAAAGAGAAGAGAGAACAGAGGAGTGCAGGGAGTGAGAGGAGGCGCACATTAGCATTAGGAGCAAATGAGAGGAGTTTTTTGCGGTGTTATCAGACTCGGACCGGTGATCGACTCGGTCGAGACACTGGGTCAATGAGTCAATGGTTCAACCACTGGGTCATTGGTTCGATTGTTTGACTCGGTTTATATTAAAAAATTTAATAATTTAAAATATTTAGTATATCATATATATAAAATAATATGCATTCTTCCTAACAAGAAGCAAAGTGGTGTAGTGGAAATTTGGATTAGCTTTCTTCCCTCCAGGTCCTGTGTTCAAGTCCTAGCTATGACAGTTTTTTTAAATAACTCTCAATTGAATATCATTTGACCAAATAATTAACATTAAATATAAATTAATTACAGTTTGACCATTAAAAACAGTTTTGAAAAAAAAAGCAAAATCAGAGAAAAGGAAAAAAAAAACTGATCGGTTCATAAAAAACCGGCCGAGTCGCCGGTTTATTCTCTGAACCGGCCAGTCCAAACCGGTTCATACCGGTTGAATTGCATGGCCGATCCATTAAATGGCTCGGACCGGTCAGGGGTCCGGTTCAACCGGTCGAACCGGCCGGTCCGGTCCGAGTTTTATAACACTGATTTTTTGTCTTGTTGTGTGAAGGTGAGACGAGATGAGATGAGATGATTGTGTTGTGTGTAAGAATTGACCGTTTGTGATGAAGCCAAGCATAGCAAAACACCATTCCCACTTCAGGCTAATCATTACACTTCCTGTTTTTCTACATTATTTGTTATCTCAATAGTAATTTTTAAAAATTTCATTTGTTGAAGATAAATATTTTCTTATCGCATCTTAACGGGCGCAATTTATCTTTCAGATGTACCAAAAAGAGGAATGAGAGATAATAAAATGTAGTATCTGATTGGAGCAGTTGTTTTTTTGACTTTTTTCTGATAAATGTCTCTCTAGGTTTGAAATTGTATTTTCCCTTTTATGGGAACTTTTTTTAAGACAGGTGTCCTCATTCGAAGATAATACTGTTCGAGCCGGAAACATTAACATTATGGTGGGATTAACTCCAAACAGAAGTTTTTTCCATTCACAAAACTTATATTCAAAACCTTGTTTAAGAGGAATCAAGTAATTAGTTGATTAATTTTATGGGAGCCTAACTTGTTTATTAAATAAAGAGAAATAAGAAAACAAGTTGTAAGTAAAATATCAGTGTGTTTAAAAATTGAAATTATTTATAAAAATTAGAAGAAGAGAAAAATAAAAGGAAAAAAAAGGTTAAATGGAGTTTAGAGAAAAGGTAAGGTAAGGGGTCCCATGTGCATTGATGAGTGCAGCAGTACTGTGAGGGCCTGCAATTTTGCATGCATGAATAGGGTGTCCCCTCGGGACTTGAGTCAGTCGATGATCCAGTTGAGTCAGGCTCAGAGGAGAAAAATATACTTCCTCCGTCCCTAATTATAAGCTAAAGTTGTAAAAATCACACTTATTAAGAAAGCCTTAATTAATGCATTGGTTTTCAAAAAAAATGTACAACTTTCTATGTTTACCCCTATTTATGATAACACTTTTTCATCATTGTACTACTAATGGTGGTGCTCCACTATCAATAAATGCAAGGGTGAATATGGAAAGAAATATTAACTTTTGCAAGGTTAGCTTATATTTAGTGACACAAAAAAGTCTCAATAGCTTATAATTAGGGACGGAGGGAGTAGTACTGTACAAAAAAATCAATAAACACGTGTCTGTCTTTGTTGTGGGGGTGCTGACTTTATTTTTGGGTTTTTTTTTATGATACATTAATCGCTACAAACGTCAAACAACTATCAAAAGCTTCCCCACACCCCTGAGCTAAATTAATGTGAAAATAATTGATATGATAGTATGATATAATGTGATACACACATAACATATAGAGATAAATATAAAAATGAAGTGTATATATAATGTTTAGGAGTTTATGATATGCTCTGTTTCTTTTTCTCTCGTCTCCTGTCCAACTTAGGTATGTAACTATCTGATGAGGTGACAGGGGAACCATGTTATAGACATGTTGCATTCACTTATTCCAGTAAATTTATTCCATTATGTGCATTGTCCCTCATCAACTATGTCAAAGAATAAACACGATTTCAGGATTTAATGCCACTTATCATCATAGGGATAATGGTTTTTATCTTATTTGGATATTGTACCGAAATCATAACGCATTACTCCCTCCGGTCCTATTTATAAGCAACAAAAAAAAAATTCACATAGTTTAAGAAATGTAGTTAAACTAGATAAAATGCATTAAATTTGTCTTAAATCAAAATAAACTTCCAAAATTACCCTTTGTTATTAGTGTTGGAAAGTGGGAAAGAGAGAGAATAATTAATGAGACACATTTTACAAGTTAGAATTAATAAGGGCATCATTGGAAAAAATTAATTAATATAGCTCAAACTTTCATTTGGTTCTTATAAAAAGGACCAAGGTTTTTCTTCTCTTTCATGCTTATAAATAGGACCGGAGGGAGTACTATTTTAATAAAGTTAACAATCTTATTTTGTTAAAGGACAGGATTAGTTTTCTGTTCACATCGTGAGTATGCTCCACTTAGATAACCAACAAGTTATGTTCTGTTTCATTTCTTTTGGTGATTTTAGAATCATCAATGTATTTTAGTAGTAATGTTATCTACTATAGGCTGATGCAATTACGCGTTAGGCTCGGAATCGAGTCAGGTTAGTGCAGAGTGCACGCTCGGTGAGCCAACGCATAATTGACCGCGAATACGAACCGGGGTCCAAGGGGCGGAGCCCCTGGCTGGGGTCCCGCTGGGTGCGGGGCAGCGCCCCGTTCGAAATTTTTTCTGAACAGTTGTGACCCTAGTTTGAAATTGTTTGAAGAATCGTGACTTTTCGGAACAATTGTGATCATTCGTGCAAACACAACCTTCTATATAAGGTTGCTTGCAGCCTAAAGAAACTACACACAAAAACAAAACCATAATCGCTCTCTACTTTCTGATCTGTTCTCTATTGCCAGAAGCAGATTGATCTTCAAAATTATCCCAACAAGGATTTCGTGAACCCAGGCAAGAATAGGGTCGAAATACTTTGTTCGGAAAGTGTGCAAACACGATTTTCGAAGTTATCCAAGATTATCATACACAAATCTCTAACAAACGAACAAAGTATTTTCTGATAATCATGGCTGGAGAAGGCGCTGTCAAGGAGATGACTACTAAGTTCGGGAAATTGGACAAGTTTCAAGGACAAGACTTCAGGCGTTGGCAGAAGAAGATGCATTTCTTGTTGACAACATTGAAGGTGGTATACGTCCTGTCTACACCGATTCCTGAACTTCTGGAGGAAGAAACTGTAGAAAATATAAGAAGCAGATCAAAGTGGGAGAATGACGACTACATATGCAGAGGACACATTCTTAACGGTATGTCTGATCCTTTATTCGATATTTATCAAAATGTGGAATCTGCAAAGGAATTGTGGGATTGTCTTGAAGCCAAGTACATGGTAGAGGACTCATCCAGTAAGAAGTTCTTGGTGACTGATTTCAACAATTACAAAATGGTTGAATCAAGGTCTGTCATGGAACAATACAATGAACTTCTACGAATTCTTGGACAATTCACACTGCACGGATTGAAGATGGATGAAACAATATCTGTCTCAAGTATCATAGACAAGTTGCCCCCTTCATGGAAGGATTTCAAACACAATTTGAAGCATGGAAAAGACGAACTGTCTTTGGTCCAACTTGGAAGTCATTTGCGCATAGAAGAATCTCTAAGAGCGCAGGAGAGTGACAAGGGAAAAGGAAAAGAAGTTGCTGGTCCCTCGGTTAATATGATCGAGGAGGGTAGTAAGAACAATAACAACAAAAACAAAGGAAAGAAGCGTGCTTTCAAGAACAACAAAGGAAGTTTCGGTTCTAACAAGAAACCGAAACTAGAATGCTGGAAGTGTGGTAAGACAGGCCACTTCAAGAGGGATTGCCGTTCTGGAAAGAAGCATGATAACGCGAATGCAAGTGGTTCGGGAAAAGGGTCTAAGGACCAATCCCAAGAACAAGGCCAGAAATCAATTCATAACTTGAATATTTTGATTAAACATTCAGTTTCATTAATTTCTGAAGCATTTTATGTGCAGGATGATGCTATTGCGTGGTGGATTGATTCTGGCGCCACAA
Organism: Lotus japonicus; assembly: GCF_012489685.1. Lineage (NCBI taxonomy): Eukaryota > Viridiplantae > Streptophyta > Magnoliopsida > Fabales > Fabaceae > Lotus > Lotus japonicus. The sequence goes on along the minus strand of NC_080046.1, from coordinate 62,416,937 downwards.
CACATGTTTGCAAGGATCGTTTCTGGTTCAAGACTTTTGTTCCAGTGGAAGATGGATCTGTCCTCTACATGGGAGATCATCACTTTGATCTTGTTGAAGGCAAAGGAAGCGTGGTGTTAGAATTCAGTTCTGGAAAAACTATTACTTTGTTTAATGTTTTGTATGTTCCTAAACTACGTAAGAACTTAGTTTCTGGTCCTGTATTGAATAAGCTTGGATACAAGCAAGTGTATGAATCCGATAAATATGTATTATCAAAGTCTGGTGTGTTTGTAGGATTTGGATATTATAATAATGGTATGTTTATGATGAATTTGAATGGAGTTCCTAATGATTCTGGTTCTGTATTTATGACCAATTCGAATGTTATTAAATCTTCTTTATGGCATGCTCGTCTAGGACATGTACATTATAAAAGAATGCTTGAAATGTCTAAAGATGATTTAATTCCTGTCTTTGATGGAAATGTAGAAAAGTGTAAAACTTGCATGTTAACAAAGATTACTAGGCAACCTTTTAAAAGCATAACAAGGAAATCTGTCATACTTGAATTGATACATAGTGATTTATGTGATTTGCATGCTACTCCATCATTAGGACATAAAAAGTATCTTGTCACTTTCATAGATGATGCATCTAGATTCTGTTATGTTTATTTGTTGCATTCTAAAGATGAAGCCTTAGATAAATTTAGAGTTTATAAAACTAAAGTTGAATTGCAACAGAATGTGATGATTAAAACATTACGTACGGATAGAGGTGGTGAATATTATGATCCTGAATTCTTCCAATCCGTAGGAATCATTCATGAGACTACGGCACCTTATACACCTCAACAAAATGGTGTGGCTGAAAGGAAGAATAGAGTTCTTAAAGAAATGGTGAACGCCATGTTATCCTATTCTGGTTTGAGTGAAGGGTTTTAGGGAGAAGCCATGTTAACGGCTTGCTATTTGTTAAATAGGGTTCCTAATAAAAGGAACAAGACTACCCCATATGAACTTTGGTATAAGAAACGACCCAACTTAACATTTCTACGTGTTTGGGGTTGCAGGGCTGTGGTTAGACTCCCGGATCCTAAAAGGAAAACTTTGGGTGAAAAGAGTGTAGCTTGCATCTTCGTTGGATATGTTGAACATTCCAAAGCCTATAGGTTCTATGTTATAGAACCTAATGACTCGGTTTCTATTAACACAATTATAGAATCAAGAGATGCCATATTTGATGAGAATTGTTTCTCTTCTATACCTAGACCAAATGACCTTATATCTAAGTCGGATGAACCTACAAAGGATGATCATTCAACTGATGTACCTAGTGAGACACTCGAACCTCGGAAAAGCAAAAGAGCTAGAAAACTTAAATCTTATGGTTCGGATTTTCAATTATATTTAGTTGAGGGATCAAAGGATCAGATTGATAATCAATACTATTATTGCTATAGTATAGAGGAGGATCCAAGAACGTATGATGAAGCTGTGAAATCTCGAGATTCTGCTTTTTGGAAAGAAGCAATTGATGAAGAGATGAGTTCTATCATGGAAAATAATACTTGGGTATTATCTGATTTACCACCAGGCTGTAAACCATTGGGTTGCAAATGGATCTTCAAAAAGAAGATGAAAGTCGATGGTACAATTGACAAGTTTAAAGCTAGATTGGTAATCCAAGGCTTTAGACAGAAGGAAGGGATTGATTACTTCGATACCTATGCTCCAGTTGCTCGTATCACTACTATTAGATTGTTGATTGCTTTAGCGGCTATTCACAATCTAGTGATCCATCAAATGGATGTCAAAACAACATTCCTGAATGGTGATTTGGAAGAAGAAGTGTATATGAAGCAACCGGAAGGATTTGTAATGCCTGGTAATGAGCATAAGGTGTGTAAGCTAGTTAAGTCGTTGTATGGGTTGAAGCAAGCTCCGAAGCAATGGCATCAAAAATTTGATGAGGTTGTTTTGTCTAGTGGTTTTATTCTAAACCAAGCTGACAAATGTGTATATAGCAAATTTGATACATCCGGTAAAGGAGTTATTATTTGTCTATATGTGGATGACATGTTGATCTTTGGCACGGACCAAAATCAAGTTGATAAAACAAAGAATTTCTTGTCATCAAAGTTCTCCATGAAGGATATGGGAGAAGCGGATGTTATTCTTGGTATTAAGATTAAACGGGAGAATAAGGGGATTGTAATTACGCAATCTCATTACATTGAGAAAATACTCAAGAAGTTTAATCATGAAAGTTGTTCTCCGGTTAGTACTCCCATGGATCCGAGTGAAAAACTTATGTCAAATACAGGTAAACCTGTGGATCAGCTCGAATATTCAAGAGCTATAGGCTCTTTGATGTATGCTATGATTAGCACTAGACCGGATATTGCTTTTGCGGTTGGAAAGTTGAGCAGATTTACTAGTAATCCTAGTAGACATCATTGGCATGCGATAACTAGGGTGTTCAAGTACTTGAAGGGTACTATGAATTATGGATTGTCATATGTGGGATTTCCTTCGGTATTAGAGGGTTATTCGGATGCTAGTTGGATAAATAATGTTGAAGACTCATCCTCTACAAGTGGTTGTGTGTTCTTGCTTGGGGGAGGTGCCATCTCGTGGGCTTCCAAGAAGCAAACATGTATAACTAGTTCTACAATGGAATCAGAGTTTGTAGCATTAGCTGCTGCTGGTAAAGAAGCGGAATGGCTAAGAAACTTGGTATATGAGATTCCGTTATGGCCTAAACCGATATCACTAATTTCTATCCGTTGTGACAGTGCTGCCACATTGGCCAAGGCTTATAGTCAAATGTACAATGGAAAGTCTAGACACTTGGGTGTTAGACATAGTATGATTAGGGAATTAATCTTGAATGGGGTGATATCCATTGAGTTTGTTCGGTCGCAACAAAACTTAGCTGACCACTTGACGAAGGGGTTAGCTAGAGACTTAGTGAAGAAGTCGGTAATTGGAATGGGATTAAAGTCCATTTAAATCTACTACCTATGTTATACCCAATTCCCTTCTAATACAACGTTAGAAGCTGAATTCAATGTGGAAAGATCATAGTTAGAGATTGGAGCACTTGTGTTTATCTTCCCAAGGTATGTGCTCAGACCTGCAAGTGATGGCTAGGTTGAAGTATATCTTCTTAATGGTTCTTTTGAAAATTGTAAATGCAGGTGCAAGATTAAAAGGATGACCTATGTAAGCATGAAGTTTTGCCGCTTCAAGAAGCTTGGACTTGGCTTCCTATATGCTTATTAATGGATAAGACACATGGCTTGTAAAGTGTCAAGTATGAATAGTAGAGTGTTGTAGAAACATATGTGTACAGTTGATAAGTGCCAATTTTACGTTGTTTTCCATTGTTATTAAGGCACTTATCTATGTGATTTATGGAAATTATCTTGCAAATTGACCCCATTTTGATTAGAATTTATAGAAATGAGAGTTTTGATTTAGAAGATGTTTTATATATGATTCCAATCTCAATTGTTGGTGTAGGAAGGTGATTAGGAAGAAATACCAGAGTTGATAGAGAAGTGGATAGTTTTGAAGGCTTCTGTCAAAAAAGCGCTCAGCACCCTTGAAGAGCGCTCAGCACCATTGCCACAGAAGAGGAAAATGGAAGTTCTGTCAAAAGGGCGCCCAGCACACTTTAAAGGTGCTCAGCACCTTTTCAATAGATAGGGTAATCTGTGCAAAATGCGCTCAGCACATGAAAAGTGCGCTCAGCATGATTAGGGCGGTGGCAAAACCCATCAGTGAAGGAATCAGGGTGCTGAGCGCCCAGAAAACATGCTCAGCACCCTGTACACGAATTTAATATAAAAGAGCCAAAAAAATCACATCAGGAAGGATATTGGAGAACCAGAACTTGAAGAAAGAGCAAACCCACAAAGGAAGAAAGAAAGAAAAGGGAGATTGAGAGCTTTCGCACCCTCCGTTGAGCTGGGGACACGCCGACGACGGCACGGATCTTCTCCATCTTCTCTATTCTCTTGTAAGCTTTAAGCTTCCATGAAAATGGATAGCTAAACTTCTTGTGTTGGGGTTGGATGTAGTCTTTTATCTTGAATGTATCCAACTTGATTCTCATATATAAATTTATATTCCTATGTGTTGATTTCAATGATCTTGTCTTGTTCTTCATGCTAGTTTTAGATTGATCAACTAAAGCTTGATTTTGGAGTTGATTGAATGGTGGAAACTATTCCTTTGATTCTGAAATAGATAAGATCATCTAGTGAGTTTCAGTTTTAGGAATGAAATTGGAATTCATTAGTCAAGAAATATCTAAGCTTAAAACAACTTATTTTCTAATTTATTCAAGGAATTGATTATTTGAAAGTGAGGATAGGTGATAATCCTTTTTATGAGGGAACTGTGAAAAGGATAAGAAATGATATGATGAAATCCAACATAAGAAGTAATTTATATGTGAAATCATAAGGATACTGAAAAGTTAATCGGCGAAATCCAATTCCAACTGTTTTCTAAACTTGTTCACAACTCATTTCATTACAGCTTTTCTTTTATGTTTGCAAACAAATCTCAAAACAATCAACCGAAACACTCCTTGTACTTATTGCTTAAGTATTTTCACTAAAGAACGGCGTTGTATTTCCAATTCCCTGAGGACGATAAAAACCCTTTATTATACTACAATTGAATCTTGAAAGAGATTTGAAAGTAGTTGTGGTAAAAACCTTTCAACAACAGTATCTTTAGATATTCAAATGGGTTGACGGGTTCAATCTTTAAAGACACCCCGATTCTCGAGTATTTGGAATGTGTATTTGTACTAAAGTGGAAATTCAATCGCAAGATATTTTCATTTATGCATTTGTTTGATCGTTATATCTGTGTGTTATGAACAGAGTAGATCAAGGATTACACTAAAATGGGGGGATTTGTTGGTGATTTTAGAATCATCAATGTATTTTAGTAGTAATGTGATCTACTATAGGCTGATGCAATTACGCGTTAGGCTCGGAATCGAGTCAGGTTAGTGCGGAGTGCACGCTCGGTGAGCCAACGCATAATTGACCGCGAATACGAACCGGGGTCCAAGGGGCGGAGCCCCTGGCTGAAGCAGATTGATCTTCAAAATTATCCCAACAAGGATTTCGTGAACCCAGACAAGAATAGGGTCGAAATACTTTGTTCGGAAAGTGTGCAAACACGATTTTCGAAGTTATCCAGGATTATCATACCCAAATCTCTAACAATTTCTGTGCTTTCCCCTTTTCTTCTCTGTTCTTTGAATCCAATTATATTACTGTATGAAAAACATGTATAGATCTTCCCCTTTTCTCTATATCTGCCTTATTTTGAATTTAACTTGCTAAACTGCTGATAAACCATTGTTTACTGGTATGGAGACACGCTCTAGAATTAAACCTTCATGAAATCTGCAACTCCATTGAATTTAACTATTATAATCAGTAAAAATACTAACACTACATTCAATACTAATTAAAAAGGCTAGCTAAATCATACTACCCTTGATCAGCTGTGTGCCTTGTTACTACACATTAATTAACTAGTATGAGATTATCATAACTCCATTTTAGACTAGTAATGTTTAAGATAAGGTTCTTATACATAGACATGCAGATTAGGGTCGATCAGACAAACACATTAGCGACGGTAGTTTGGGGGGTTAAAACCGCTGGTAATGCATGTGTCAGAAAGATGTCGGCTAAAGTCTAAATGTGTGTGTTAACCAATAATTTCCATAAGATAAGTTGATTGAGAATAATACTCAATTTTCTGCTTAATTTTTAGAACATAACACTATTGATCAGCCACTTAGATAGGGTTATGTGATCTTATAGGTTAATAGTCCTCTCCTGCCTCCGTATATAAATTTCACACATCATTTTACATGCAACCAAAAAAGATTGATTAAGAGTATCCAAATTCTCACTCAATACATTTTTAATTTACAACCATTTCACACTTTTCTCTGCATTTGCTTCTCTTTTTATTCTTAAGTACATTGCTTTCCGCATCTCTTTATTCTCTTCATATCACACTCATTGTAAAAGGAGTGTAAAGCTCTTATTCACTTATTACTAGTACCAAAATAGAAGCAAGCAGGTCATGACTCATGGGTAGTTTCTTAAACCCAAATGGCTCCTGCTCTCCTAAGCATTGGGATTAAGGACCGGTTCAGGTGAAGACTCATCACTTCATTAGCTCCACCTACAAGCTCACCACCGATGAACACGGCCGGCACGGCGGGGCTGCACCCTAGCCTGGAAAGAGCTTGCTCAATGTCTCTTCCTCTAGGCATCTCATCAATTTCATGAACAGTTGGATTAACTCCAAAATCACTGAAGAGGGTTATGATGGTGTGACACATGCAACATGTGCTCTTGCTGAAGATCACCACTGACCTCTCTGATGCCAATGTTGTTACCCTGTCCATTATGTTGCTAAGTACACAAATATTCTGATGATCAAGGACAGTACAATTAATGCCAAAAGTTGAAGTTGAAAGCAAGAAATGTATATTAGATGTGTGTGCTTCTAGAGCCAAATGGAGTTTGCTTATATAGGAGTTTGAGGAAGGTACGGTTTTTTTCTTTGGCATCACACAGAAATTAAAAAAGAGATAGAAGAGTGGATGAGGAGAATGTTCCTTTAGATATTGGGTCGGTTTCTAAATTTTCTTTCATCATTCAGTTGAAAGTGATTTGTGCAAGTTTTCTTTTCATTTCAACGAATCAACTTCCATGCTTGCATACGGAAATAAAGGGGCATCCTTTTGGTACGGCTTCCAAAAAAAAGGTTGTAGCCTTTTAAATTGTTGCTTATGCATGCTTCTTGTAGTGTAATATATGTATTCTTGGTATGAAAAATTAATGAACAGCTGTTATAGGTAGACATAGAAATTTCATAGCCATATATATTAGTGTTGGTTTTTAACCACAGCAAAGATTAGTGGCGGTTAACCGCCGATAATGCATATGTTTGATGTATGAATTATGACCGCAAAATTTTGTATTTTCAACAATCATTTTCGATTATTTATGATCTTCATTTCAGTATTGCCCCAGTAACCAAATGGGGAATAAGAAATAGCTCTGTTCTAAGACTAACCTTAGCTACTTTTTACTTCTCCTTTCTATATATTCCATTTTTCCATAATTGTTTTTTCTGCCCTTATGTATCAATATATTTTTATTCTGCTATATATATCTTGGAGGCATCTGCTGCGTTGGAATAAAAGTTGAAGTTATCCAATTGGCCGGGACCTCTTTTTCAATATCAAAGATTCGCATCTAATTCTAGAAAGGGAAACATGAATGTAGTGAAGAGATGACTAGCTAGATAGTTCTACATAAAACTACAAGTTCTCCCAAGGAATGAGAAGAGAGGACTAGGAAAAATTAACAACACTAGCTTACTTTAAGCAAAAGCTTTTTGGAAGAACTGTTAATACACTTCTCTACAATTTGTTCAGAATTTCAATGACAATAAGATGATGGCAAAACCCAGAAATTACAGAGTTGGTATGTACATGGTCTCCTTCATCTCTGAGTTTTTTGAAATTTCATGCATGTCGACGAATCTTCAAAAGGTAATCCAGAACCAAATGGTATTTGGACACAAATAAGGAAAACTTCAGTTTTCAATCCTGGATTTGCATATGTATGTTTGGAGCAAGACCTGACAATTGATAAGTGTTGATTGAAAATTACGCTGACCTTAAATTGTAGTATACAGAAACAATTTTCTTTGCTTTGGGGATTGTCCACCGCAATATTAATTTTTCACTGTATATCTAGACATAGACATGAATATTAAAAAAGTCCGTGTCTTAATTAATCTTCTATATCAAACGTTGTAGAGAGCAAAGTCCTGCAAGAAATTAATTTAGATGCCCCAGGGGTCCCAAACATTATCCAATAGTCCACCCTTGTTCTCTTTATTTTCTTTTGGTTACAAAGTAAAAGAACCCTTGTTCTCTTTTAATTAGTTTGTGCAATTAATTTACGGGAAAATATTTTTTTAATTAATTAAAATATAATTTATAGCAAATTTTTTTTGAGAGAGAGAGAGAGAAAATCAATACTTAGATATAAAAATAAGGTTAAACATGTTTTTGTCCCTCTAAAATAGTGAATTATTGAATTTGACCGCCTTTAATTTTTTTTTATTGAATTGTTCTCTCTAAAATAGCGAATTATTGATTTTAGTCTCTTCATCCATTTTTGTGTCATTTTGTGGCGGTTTAAACGCCCACTAAACATTTTGTGGTGGTTTAAACACTAATGCATAAAAACTGCCCCAAAACAAACCAACAACTTCTTCAAAGAATCATCAAAAACAGTTGCTGATTACCGGCGTTATGTGACCCTTGGTAATCTACTGAAAATTTGCCAATTCCACAGTTTTGGGTTGTTATAATCGGTAATTATGGTAAGGAGAAATCTTACCAATGTAAAACTCTAGCAGAGCAAGAAACAGAGATTAAGGAAAATTAATGAATGCTCTGTTCCATTAATTTGAAATGTAAGACCTGCTTCAAACATAATCCTTCACCCAACTTGGTCTGGTAATGGGGCATTTGGGCTTGTCTCTCCCTCTTGGCCCATCCGCATCAATTTTTTACTTTGTGATGGTGATTATCGACAAAGATTTTTAGAAGCTTCTAAACTTATTTATTAAGATCGATGATAAGATTCTAAGAAAATGTCATCATAATGCATATATGCTTAGCTGTGTCAATTTAAAAGCTACTTGCCTCTCTTACCGACTAGTGTAGTAGAGTTAGATTCTCTTGTCCAAAACATAAATACCACGTTTGTAATATTTACATGGCGCCACGTCTTGCATAGCTACCTCACGCACCAAGAGTCCAAGACATATATGATATATGTATAGCAACAAATGGGTCTGGGAGAAAAGATATATTTCAGCAAGTTTTTTTCCCACAAAGTTTCCTGACAAAATTTAATTAAAAGTTTATTATAAATAATTTAATTCAAACATATAATATGAGTGCCCCTAGCTACTACTTGATCATCATTTGTTCTTAAGAAAACGTTTGGGTAAATTTATTTCTAATCACCATCATGAGTCAGGACATGTATATTTTTGAAAGACTGAGACGAACAATCATCATTCTTCTTTCCTTTCCTCTCAGAGCCATACAAACTTGCATGTGACAAATCCTTGCTCTTTCGTGCGACTCACTGTGGATAATCTCGGTCTCAAGATTGATTCTAGTTGCTTCATAGTTTGCATGTTCTATTGTTCATCACCGTTCGACTATCCTTGCTTTTGTAAGGTCATGCTCAAGCATTTCCCTCCAACAGTCTGCTCGCGTTCACTTCACCCCTACCGACGTCAAATTTCTTGACTCACAAGTTAACCTCATCGTTGCCACCTTCCACCTCAGCAAGCTCAATCTCGACAGGCTCATCGGAAAATCTATCTTCGCAGAGAAGCATTGCCTCAAAGTACCTGAACTCCAACCCCTTCTTCTCACCTCCATACCGACCCAAACATTCAGATTATTCATGACCAATAATCATTGTTGAAGCAATCACACCTCAAAATTCTAATTTCCCCAAAATCTCTCCCCAATCAAAACCCCACCTTGAATAGGACCCATCAATGAAGGCAAGTTCTTTTCTTTTAATCTCTAAGCCCATAAATGGGTATGTGCAAAAAATCTCTCATGTTAATTTGTGGCACTGTCAAGGCAGGGCGATGGTTTTGGGGTACGTTGGCTTGTTCGCGAGGGTTTTAATAGTTTATAGTTGAAGGGTTTTTGGTTGGCTCATTCGTGACGAAAATGAGGGTGGTGCAAGGGGCGGCATCTTTTCACCGCAAAGGTTCGTGGACGGTTCGTTTTGGTTCAGAAGGGGTGGGTCACAGTGGATATGGGTTGTTGCGCTGTGGTCAGCCGACCAAGTCACGTGTCAGCACTTACAAAATTGACTCATAAGCAAAAACATTAGATTTTTAGTGAAATACAGATGGAATGGCAAAAAAAAAACGTGAGGGACCTTAATGACTCATTTCAAAACACCATGCATGACCCAATTTTTACAATCACGTATAATAAAGGACCAAAATGCAATCTAATCATACATAATTAATCAGAGAAAAGAATGTACCAAACTACCAATGAATATGAAGAGGCGATGTAAGAGTTTTGAAAGAATGTGGGCTCTATAAGCTGAAAAAGGTTGAGATAAATGCGATGGTGGATCCTGCCATTACAAACTAGGGGTGTTGTGGGTTGGAGAAGTGCAAAATTTTACAATTTTTAAGTCTTTTAGATACATAACATCATACATATTCTTCTTCTCAAAATTAAAGGGAAAGGACAACCATAAAAATTAGTTATTTCTTTTTGCCTTTTCTATTGCTTTTTAAGATTCAAGACAGACAGAATCCGGCCTCTCATACAGTATCCAAAACCACAATAAGAAAAACAAAACATAATAAATATGTTAAAATAATAATTGCTTGGGGAACAAAATTTATGGGCTTTTTGCATTTAAAAACATTTTATTGTTCCCTAACTATAAAGGATTTATTCTATGATTTCATATAAGATATTTTTTCTCCATCCCATTTTCTTTGGAGTTTAATTTTAATGTATTGTTAGTGTATCATTTTATGGGCATTTCCTCGATCTGGTACAAGCAAAAAATCTTGGGTCAAATACAGGAGTGACGTGTACCAGTAGGAAATTTACACTTGGATTATTTATTAATTATATATTGAATTTCTTAAAACTCTGAATCAACCCTTTTAGGTTTATTGTAGCTATAAACTAAACCCAGAACCTTCTATTTTTCAAATTCAGCCCTTATGTTAGGTGAAAAATTTGGATGTTGAATGAGATAATTCTTTCACCTTCTTTTCATTTTGTCACTGGTTTTAGGGTTCTATCTGTTCTTCTGATTTGGCCGCCACACCTTCTGGGTTCGAATTAGCATCACGTTCTGGGTTCCCTTCGCCTCTGGTTTTCCAATTGTGATCAATTCGCCTCACCTTCTGTGCGAATCAACACTAATTTCTGCCTCGACAATCCTACTTTGCCTCACATTTCGCAGTCGCAAGCTGTACTCTTCTGGAATTTTCGGATCTCACTGAAATCTTATATCAACAAGGAATCCAACGATCTTCGAAGGTGAACACAGAGAAAACGGGACCGAAGTATCGTAGAGCGGCGGATCCAAGGCGGTAGCGGTGAGGCTTCTCGACTCCGCCCGTTGTTGGAGCATGAGTTGCGCGCAGCTGTACGATTAGGAGAATTTTTTTTTTATGGAATTAGGAGAAATTATTTTCAATTGCGCCCAATCCTATTGTAAATTATTTTCGATCTCTATTATTCGGTTGAAACCTTTTATCTGTTGTTGTTAATCTAATCTGTTTCAAATTGCTTCTCGTTCCCACAGGCGGTGGGTTGGGAGTTCTACAACAGCTTAAGATTCTTTGGGAATTTTCAATGGTTTTTACTTTTTAGTAAGGGATTTAATGATTTTTCAAGGATTTCTGGGTCTGAAAGTGGAAATGGAATGCATTGATTTCTGATAATGAGTGTTGGAAAAAAATGAAGGACACGAAGAAACGTATGAAGACGAATAACATAGTGGGGTCAATACTAAATTAACTAATTAAATGTGGGATCATTAAGTAAATATTGAATGAATGAGTGTATAATAGAAAATATTGTCCAGTCATCACTCACTTATCCATGTCATTTTAGATACTTATTTTACTGGTACATCTCACTCCTGTAGCCTACATTCACCTGAATTTATGGGCACCCATTTTATGTTACATCAGCCCACTTACTGACTTACTTATACAGTTCGATTAGTGCATGCCTACAGAAATTTACCCTCAATACAAGCATTCATGATGAGAGAACTAATCTCCATTGTCAATGGATATCGTGATGTTTAAAAAATATATATATATTGTTAGGTGTGAGAATTATTTTGCAGTTCTTGCCACATAAATCGAACCAAATCTCAATCACTGATACTCACACCAAAGAAAAAGGAATGCAGCAATTCGTATCCGCCGCGTGTCAACGTCCCTCCATGAGCAACCCACGTGTTATGTATTATTCCCTTATCCAAAATTAAAGAGATTCCTTCCAAAAATGCTAAAAAAATTGTCTCTTAAAAATGCAAAATCGACGTCACATAATATATATGTTAATTATTATGTACCAAAAATATATGTTAATTATTAAACTAAAAATAATATTGTGTTATTTTCCGGTGTTGTACCAAAAAAAAATTATTGTGTTTAGATAAAAAAAAATATTAATTATTTTCTTTGAGTTTAGGGTATCACTATGAAACTATCCACTACCGACTTTTTTTTTGTTACAGGAGGACTACCGACTAATCCTCTCATTGCGAATACTCGCATTAAAACGTAAAGAACAAGTCAGAATATTGTACAATACATGCATTTTCTTTAGGTCTCAATCAATTCTAATCAAATAAGTTAATAAACTGGTAAAGGAAACAAAAACTCTTTCAATTATTGTTTTCTACTCATAAAATTTAAAATGGAACCTTTTTGTTTAAAAAATAGTCCTTTTATCAAAATATTAGTGTGGGAATTGAATATCTTAGAATAGAATTTCTGCTATATAAAGTTGACATTCTTTACGCACCATCATTCCCACGTAATCAACGGCATTTTCCTCCACATGCGATATACTACCTCACATTCCTCCCCCATTTCCCCCCTCCAATTCCCGTGGTCCCACTTTAGGCCATGTTTGGCTTATCTAAACACCCAACTAGATTCTTTGTCACACTAGCAGCCAAATTCTCATGAGTAACCAAACACCACACAAGTCCCAATCTAATCAAGGATATTTATGGCATATCAACTCATCATCATGGAAGAACAAGAACCTTCACTTTTCAATATCCCCCTTCACTTCTTCAGGATATATCATATCAAAACATAACCATGTCCTTACTCCACATGTATATAAACACACACAACCCTTTAAACCTTCACAAACATCTCAAACTAAAACCATATCATCATACCATACATTTAAGTGCTAGCTAGCTTAGCAAGTGCTTTGAAAAATATAACATATATACTATTATTTGATATGGATCGTGTGTCCAAATTGGCGTCACAGAAGGCGGTGGTGATATTCAGCAAGAGCTCATGCGGGATGAGCCATGCAATTAAGAGGTTGTTTTACGAGCAAGGCGTGGGCCCTGCAATCTATGAGCTTGATGAGGAGTTGAGAGGGAAAGAAATGGAGTGGGCTCTTATGAGACTAGGGTGCAACCCTTCTGTTCCTGCTGTGTTCATTGGTGGAAAGTTTGTGGGTTCAGCCAACACGGTTATGACCCTTCACTTGAGTGGCTCGCTGAAGAGAATGCTAAGAGATGCTGGTGCTCTCTGGCTCTAATTGACAACATGAAATGGAGCTCATGATCTAGCACAATGCGAACACCCAAACACAGCCTTAAGATCGAGAAGCTGATTTTGTTGTATTTTGATGAACCAAAGCCCTTTTTTTTACTGGCGGCTTTTAGAATCTCCATTGTACCGGAATAATCTTTATCTTTATAGAGTGTGCTCTGTTTAATTTTGAATCTTATACTTTTTTAGTGCCATTTTTCACTTAAAATACTATATTAATGCTTTTTGAGTGATCCATGTCGATCGGGAAAAGGAAATCTCTCTTCCTTGATTCTTGATTGGTACGTAATTTTCAGATTTTCATACAATTTCTAAATGATTGGATGAAATTCATATGCGTCAATTAAATTGGAAGTATGACATATTTTTAGTTGCATTATATTCTCTTGAGTTTTAACCAATTAATAAGAAACGTTGGGAAGAAAGTGTATTTTGTGAGTATTTTTAATTTTTTCAATAGGTAAAAATTAAAAATTTAGGCGAGATCAGCTTCGACCACTACCACATGTTAGATTACTTATTGAGATACTTAGAGAACCATATCCGCTTACCAATAGTTAGAGGCATTTTTTAATTTTCACATGCCTCCAGGATCATAGCCGCTTATATATAGAAATACATACAAATTACATTTTTTTATAGACAACTTATAAATTACCTAACGATACAACTCTCACATTAACAACAAAAATTGAGCACACAAACCAATTCTAAAGGAAAATAACTTGTTCTCACCAACTTACCCCAATATGTTAGTCTGGCAACTTTTAGATGGACCACCTATAATTTGTAGATAAAAAGTTAATTAGCTATATATGGAAATTTCATGATTTACTTTGTTCATCTTAATTAATCAAAACCTGCCTGATACTAATACATATATACTTTCTGCTTGGTATGTTTTGGCTCCGCAGATGGGTTACCAGCATTTTGCACTTTGTGTCTGTTGCAGAACCGATGGGAGGGGTTAAATGTTTTCGCTGGGTAGAGTAATGTCTTTATGTTAGCCGATCAGTTTTGCTGTTTTAATTAATTTTTTTTTTATAATGTTAACAACTGAGTTCCTCTTTTTATTTTGTTCTTTACTTTGTGTATTGTGTTAAAGTACCATTTGTTCTTTACTTATATATATACTTTCTGCTACTGCATTAAAAATAAAAAGTGTTGCAAATCGGGTTAATTGCAAATTAAGTTTCGTTTGTTTAAAAGATAAAATTGGAATGAGGAGACAAAATTATATAGGGTTTAACTGCAATGAAACTGTGGGGTTTGAAGAATTTTGGTTACGTAGGAGAGCATCCTTATATTCCATGCCTATAGCCATTAACTTTGGAATAAAAATTGAATTTTATGGAAGAGTACGTGGCACCAATGACAAGTTAATATGTTATACATGTATCATGCAGTGTCTTTATCATTTCAAATTAAAGGATGGATATATTCTTTGATTTGATGCATGCATATAAAAGTGGATAAGTTTTTCCCAAATATAAATATTCTTGTTATAGTGTGTTGTTCCATCAACAATTCAAATTTCAACCTGCACTCCGGCCCTTAATAGATAGGAAATTAGTTGTTTGTTCACATCCAATATACAGAGAATCAGTGGACAAATAAATAAATAGAAGAGTGAGAAATTAAATGAGACATATGATAGGTGATGTAATAACTAAATAGGAAGATATAGAGATAGAAAATGAGTAAAATTATGATAAAAAGAAAGTGAGTGTGAATGTGTGATTATCAAATTAGCAAAAGACACTGCTCAGAACACAATCCTAAAAAAACACCAATTTGCAAAAAAAAAATTAAGACATTAACTTTTGTTTTAGTGTTGGCGTTGGGCTGAGCTCACATTAATTAGATGGGACGCAGCTACCAGATCAATGTTAGTCACAATGGTAGACGTACGCTACGTTTAGCATTGGTACATAAGCCGATCGATACAATTCACTTGGCCCTTTAATTGATGCAAAATCATAAAAATTAGCATCACCCATTTGGATAGCGTCGGTCTAGCGAACACTATGTATGACATGTAAAATTAAAGTGTTTGCGTCGGTTATGACAGCCACTAATATTGGTTGTTAATGTAAAACTAATGTTGAATTACAATCATTTGCTCATAATTTACAAACTCCTAAATTGGCCACTTTCATCTAGGCTAAGCCAAACATTACTCCTCCTGACTTGAAGTTGCTTAAGTTGCTATGATAATTAATATCTTTATAAGTCAGCAGCAGTGGTTGTCCTGCTCAAGATCGTAAATTTAGTAACCTTCAAACTAATAGCAAATAATGACACCAAATTTGCTTTGAGGGCCATTAAAAAGGGTCTTACTCTAAGTAAGCTATATATATAGCTCAAGTAAGTCTGACTTTAATTTGTCACTATTTCAAAGAGAAATGTCGTATGTGATGGCCTAATAACATACGTGAAAAGTGTGTAAATCATTTGCTCGATGACACAATATAACGAACAAGAATTTGCCTAGCTATTTGCGTGAATGGTCAAGTAGTTATCAAGGAATGGATTCTTCATACGCAGAGGGCTGACTCTGTCTTAATTATTTTGCAGGAAGGGCTTTACCATCTCTTTCAAGAACAATTTTTTCTTTACTTATTGGGCTTGGTAAAGGGGATTGCGAAATCCAATAAATAGTCGGGTCATGATTCGAGTTCTACTCGAATTGTAGATTTGTGAGTAAGGATGTTATACATTGTACTGTTTTTTTTAATGGAAAATACATTATTGTTGTGTTTGATTATGAAGCATTGTTGTATTTTATTTAGTATTTTGTAATGACTTTATTACATCTACTCATTTTTCAAAAACCACATTGTCCTCCAAAACCTTCCTTCGCAATTATGCCCAAATAAAGGAAGAAGAATAAATAGATTGTATATTTTCTTAGCAAAATTAGATAGATATGTAAGGTAATATTCACTATCTATAATTGGAGTGAAAGAATAGAATAAATTCTACTTTATCTAATAATCCAAAAAGTTATACCATCACCTGCACCCACTGTCTCATTCATTTTCATATGATGTAATTGTAAATGCTGTGGGCGTTCATAGAATTGATGCTCTGTTATATAATTAACCAGATTATTTTTCTGATCATTATCTCATATTCATAGCTGGAAAATGAGGGGAAAACTTCATATTTTAGTCCTAGCTGGATCCAGTTTCTATTTTTGGCCCATTAGCTGGAAAACCCAATCAGCGTATATACCAACCAACCCAACTCAAATCCCTTAATTAGGCTAGTGTTTGGTTTTTGAAAAACAAGCCCAACTTAGTTAGTTTAATTTACTGCAACAAGGGTTTGATCCCTGTATTTTGGCGACAAAAACAAAACCCTGTATATTTTTTTTAAAGAAACCAAAACTGCATTAAATAGAAGGTATAAAAGTCATTACATATGCGTTTGCCAAAACGCTCTGGCAAAATCCTCCTCCACCCAAATAGAATCAGGATAAGTGGTAACATTCTTTGTCAAAAAACCAGCAACAGAATTATCACTCCTACACACAAAAGATAAAATAACAAAATCAAAGATAGTTAAAAAAAAGGCTTAATCCTCAAATTAGTCCTTATCTTTGTCTCGCCGTCTGAACTAGGTCCCTCATCGGAAAAATTTGTGGAATACGTCCCTACTTTTGCAAAACGTCTGGAGCCAGTCCTCGCCGGAGCCCGGAGCTCCGGCGAGTGATGAAATGGCATGATGACTGTGTAAATGAAGCTGACATTTTTTTTAGTGCCATGTCAGCTTCATTTACACAGTCATCATGCCATTTCATCACTCGCCGGAGCTCCGGGCTCCGGCGAGGACTGGCTCCAGACGTTTTGCAAAAGTAGGGACGTATTCCACAAATTTTTCCGATGAAGGACCTAGTTCAGACGGCGAGACAAAGACAAGGACTAATTTGAGGATTAAGCCTAAAAAAAAACTCTACAATTACTCATAAGAAAAAGGATAATATAGAATTGTGTTACCAAACATTCACTTGTATATACAAAGCCATCAAAGTGATTACTTACAGAAAATTTTAATATTGTATAATACTCACCAAAATTAATTTGTATATTCCCTTGCAAGATCTGCCGGCTTAAATTTGATTTAAGTGGTTGAAATCGATTAAGGCCCTGTTTGGAAGAGCTTATTTGAGCTTATCTAACAGCATAAGCTCTTATGCCAGTGTTTGGAAGAGCTTATGCAAACAGCTCATGGTCTGCCATAAGCTATTTTCAGCTTATTTTCATAAGCTACTCAGAATAGCTTATGAAAAACAGCTTATGCTTATACACAGCTTATTTTTAATTTATTTCAATAAATTTTTAAAAATAGCTTATGAATAAGCGCTTATGACCATAAGCGCTTAATTAAGCTGTTTATCCAAACGGGGCCTAAAGCTAGTAGTAGTAGACTAGTAGTTGTTGAATGCTTTTGAAAACAGGCTTACTTTGGTTGGTACGTAGTTACACAACTTACAATAGTAAAGATCTACATAATCTCCAATTAGATTTTGACTTTCTACCGTCAACCGTTGAAAAGGTACAAGGTCCTAAATTTTCTGGGTCTTTATTTTCACTTTTCTGTTCTGTCTCATGTACTATTGAATTTTCTTATGTTACTAGTATTATGTAGCTGCTATATTAATTACTATTAAGTACCATGTTTAGTCAACTGAAATTAGTTTACTTTACTTACCCAAAACGGGAAAAATTTACATTGTGATACATGTGATTAAATATTAATCATCATTTGTCATTGCTATTGAAATAGAAAGCCAAAATTTGACTTAAAAAATGTAGCCGGCAGACGTGATGGCATGCTTTTTTGGGCTCAAGGCTTTGCTTTGCTTGCTGTCTGATTAAGATGTTGGGTCATTTACTCTTTGACCCGTACCCGTTTTGCTTGTGGCTACTTGCTACATTAAGCTTTTTTTTTAAAGACCGGTGTCCTCATTAGTAATCATGTTTGAGCCGGGAACATTCACATCATAGTGTGACTAATATTTGGGTGCGATTGTAAAATTAAATTTACGTTTCAAAAATAAATAAATATATGTTTAAAATAATATTACAAAAATTAATTTAAAATGTACATTATTTAAATAAACAATTAAATGAAATCAATTGTCAAACACAAGTTTTATATTTTATTTGAATAGTTTCACAACCTTTTTTTTGGTATTTAAAAAAAATATCTTTTGGGGCACATTCATTTCTCTTGGATACACAAGTTTCACAACCTAACTATTGATTTATTTTTATTTTATTTTTTAATTATTAAACACACAAAATTCAATTGTTATATATTTTTTTCAGAAGGATATATCACAACTGATAGTTATAAAGACTAATTCTCTTAAAACTCTCATATCACATTAAGTCGGTAAACTTTTCCCAACAAATAATTCTCCTACCCTCCGCTTCGAGATATATAATTCAATTTTGCACAAATACATCATTTAAGAGCTAGCTAGTGCATAGCATCCGCCATAATTAAGATAATAGTACAAAAATACTTGCGACATATAGTTTTTTTACTTTTTTTAGTATTGTAATAAAAGAGCTTTGAAACTGAGTTTAATATAACTTACCATCTATATATATATGTAAAGCTCACTTGAGCTATATGTAATAAAAGCATTAAACAATGAAGTTAAACAAATTAAATTTCTATTCAACTTTCAATATAATGTAACTTTTGAAATATTTCAATTTTTATGATTTTTGACTTTACACATGCCAATATGATGTAACCTTTGATTAAATTATGTAATAATATTTTTATTAAATACATTAAATATAAATATTGAAAACTGAAAGAAATTAACTAGAGACTATTTAGCTACCTATACTAAATAATAAAATTATAAACTAAATTTTGAATTTGTTTTTTACATTACTCATTTATTATTTCTTCATTTCAGAAAATAATTCATCAACTATAAAAAAAAACTACATTAAATCATATATATGAAAGTATTATATATTAAATAGTAAAAATATAAAATACATTAGATAATAAAATACTCATGTTTGTATTAGTTGTATTAACTATTAATTATAAATTGCAGTTGCTTATAAAAAAATGGTTTATTCAATATTAATTAAAAAATGTTAGAATATTAATTATCAATCATAAATTGAAGGGAAGAAAATTAAAATAGAACCAAGTAATATTTTTTATACAAAAAATACTGAGAGTTAAAATTAATTATAATAAAATAATATTTATTAAAAATAATTAAGAAAAAGTAGTCTTTAAATAAAAAGTCGCTCTATGAGTATTTACCATTAACTATAATATGTGTGTATTCGTTGAAAAAATTCTTCAAATATAATTTTTTATTTATTATATATTAGTAGAAATGACTTGAGAAATAATAACAGAGTAAAATAACTATAACCAGAGTTGAATAAATTTAAATTTAATAAATAATTCTTTACACTGATAAAATCATTTCTTATTGTAATTTTAAAAGTTAAAATTACTTTATTGTGGATATAAAGTGTAAAAAAATATGTCATTATAACTTATTTATGATATTAAAAACTTATTACTTGATTTAATATATTTCAAATTCACATAATGATTTCTATATTTTTAAATGAATAAAATATTAAGACTACTTCAGTGCTAATTATTTAATATCAATTACTAGAGATAAATGCATGCGTGTTTAATAACAATATTGTTTCTCTTGAACATATATGAGACTATTGCTTGGTTTGTGTGTTTTGGTGGGTCAAGGGGAAGTGGAATGATTGTTCATATGATTTGGAACAGTTTGCTAGCTAGAGGCTTTGAGCGTATTAAATGGTCACGAAAACAAAAGATGCCACAAAGAGTGTATTGGGAGCCACAACTAGAAACTGTTTTGAAGTTTAATGTAGATGAGGCGTTGAAAGGGAACCCAGTGGTGAGTGGTATTGGCGGGATTTTGAGGGATCAAGGAGGAGATTTGTTAGGTTACTTTGCAAAAGGAACTGGAATGTTGTGGGCTTTTGACGAAGGTTCAAGCAGTGTTACATGCTTTGTTATTTTTCCAACAATTTAAATTTTCAAATGTGGTAGTTGAGAGTGATTCTTCCTCAGTGGTTGGGTGAGTACGTCTATGGTAGATAGGAGGTCATGGAAATTGGAACATGTATTTAATCATATAGATCATCTGATGTCTATAATTCAGTGTGTTGGTGTGGTGCATGTATTGAGTCAGGAAAACACTATGACAAACTTTTTGGCAAATCAAGGGTGTGGTAGGGAACAACAGATATGAGTTTGTTATGATCCAATGTAATTATATAAATGAGAAAGTTTTTCTCATTTTTATTGCGTTTCAATAAGGTTTCTTTTTTAAAAAAGGTCAATTATCAAATTTGAGTAATATTAATTATTTAGATTTAGACAACTATAATTCTACTCAATGAAATGCCTCACCTCCATTATTATTTAAATATTATATTTTATAATTAAACATATTTATATATTTCTTAAAACTATAATAATCATATATAATTTTTAAAATATTATAAATAAACCCGTGCAACTCACGGGTATAATTTCTAGTGGATGGTAAAACAAGAGCAGAACTTTCTCAATTCTTAAATTCTGAACTTTATTTTATTGCAAAAGAAGATAAAAGGGTAGCTGTGTTTGTTGAATGTGAAATTTCACAGCTGTATCTAGTAAACAATTCCGTGATTCTCGTGTGAACTGGTAATGCAATTTGAATAATGCAATACGCGTAAACAAAATTGCAAATTACACAAGAAGGATGAGAAATTGCTGATAAAACAAAAAAATATGCAATCATGGGACCAAAGGAAAGAAAAAGATATGAATAAATTATATATAGAACAACTTAGGTGACCCACTCATGGTAAAATAAAAGAAAAGGAGTGAATACAAAGTTAAAAAGTAAGTCCCATAACGTTGGATACAGCGGGAGGCGGTGTGCAGTTTGACATTTGCCCAACCAGTGAGCTTCTTCACGATGGAGGAGACTAGAGGAGGGTGTGGTAAAGCTTAACTTCGATGCATCAGTGCGTATATGGTGTGGCGGGATTTGGAGTGGTGGCATGAAATTGGGAGGGTGAGGTGCTGGAGCAGCAGCATTCCATGTCCGGTCCTATCCCCCCTCTTGGCGGAGGCGACGAGCTTCAGGTGGGCGATGGTCTTAGCATTGGAGCTTAGGTTTTAGTGGGTTTTTTAGACTGGTTGCCTCCAACTGTACCAGAGTCGGTTGAGGAATAATCATGAACCACTCTTACTTAGCATCTTTTGTTTGTTAGACGTAAGGAATGCCTCGAGCTTTCTCAATGTTATTAGGGTAGAGGAGGTTACAACTTGTTGTGTCTCTCTTGTGAACGTTCATGTATTAGCATATTTGTCTGATTCATCTTAATTCCAATTGATGGTTTATTTAAATAAATAAAAATCGTCCCAATATATGCACAACGCACCATGAATCACTACAAACTTCCCGGGCTGGTCAACAACTTGGTAAGGAATTTGGGGGAATTAGCAAAGAAAGAAAAAGCATGAACATTCATCAACTTAATAAAGAAAATGAAAATTGAAAAAATTGAAAACTGAATAAAGTAAAATCTATTAAATCCTACATATTTTTTTCTTCTGAATTCATTTGTGCATAAAATGAGAAATATCAGGGGAAAGAATTGCTCTAAAATAGAAAGAAATCTTCTCAGTTCAAAGGAAACAAGAACCAAACAAAGCAAAATTTTATAATTACGCACTCATAGGGAAATTATCATAAATCATTATTTATTTTTTTGACAAAAAATCATATTAACTCAATAGGATAGGGTCAAATAATTACCACATCATATTTTTTTGTTATTTCTAATTAGGACGTGTTTAGTTCAAAAGAAGGGAATAAAGAGATTTAATGGAGGAGAGGAAGGAAAGATAAAAATTTTAAATCTTATAATCTTTGGTAAAGAGAAGATGGAGGGGGAGAAGTAGCCCATTTATTGTTTGGTTGAGAGAGATGATGAGAGTGAATTTAAAACAAATTTACGTTAAAATATAAGGAACGACATTTTTGTCTAACGAAATACTCTTCCTCCGATCTCCTTCACATTTAGAGGGGACACCAAATTGAATTAGAAGCGATTTTAACCCCCTTGTACTCTCCTCCCTCTCTTCATAAAAATTGAATCGAATATGATGAGCTTTAAAAGCCTTTATCCTCTATTTCATCCCCTCTAATCAAACACTATATATCTTAGTGTTCGTGTATAATCCAAATTTTAAATGTATTATTACATATTTATTATCAAATTTTATTTTTTCTCATTCAAATATTTTATAATTCAGAATGCTCAAAATTTCAACAAGAAAATTATTTACACGTGATTGAGTTTTATTTAAGTTTATTTCTATTTGAATTCTAACAAGTCCTCGCAATACCCATCACATATCCAAGAGGTGGGATCCACTGCTCGACCGTCACGATGAATTTTTTTAAGGACTTTTTTTTTAACGCTAAGGACTTTGTTCTAAAACAATGGATTATTACCTTCAAAAAGGAAAACAATGGATTATTCATTTTGATTTAGTCGTTTTAGTCAACTAAACAAATATTCATTAAGGAAATATCTCTAAGATCATAATTAATCATTTGTAAAAATGAAAATTTAGATTTACATTCATTCCTAAAGCTAAAATTAGTTCATATCTATTATAAAAGTAGTAATTTAAATTTATATCAATTTCTATAATTTATATTTTCAATTTAGGAATAAATTGACTAATGAATAATTTTCCCATAAATATCATATATGTTTTTTGAGACTAAACCAATCTACTATTAGTAAGATTATAAATTGCATTTGCGATAACAGCCGCGCTCACAACACAATTATGCCATAGTCTTTTATATTGCAAAAAATTGTATATAAATTTAGTTGTTGCTATTGAAATCACAATCACGTTGCGGCTCCAGAGACCTTCAAAATTTTAATGTCATGGCCGAAGACATAGTAGAATGTTAAATACTAGTGTTTTTTTCCCGTGCAACCGGGGAATATATTTATTGTATTTGATACATCAATTAATTATGAATGTGATTATGCGTTTTCGTTTGAATTTATTATGTTGCGGGACGAAGAGGTTGGTGGTGGGGAGAAGGATTCTGAAACAAAACATATCATTGGGATACCTTAAAGATGCTCACCATGTCTCTGAAACTAAAAGTAACCCAAACAATGAAAACATGAATCTTTCACTTCAATCCACAACACCAATTTTGTTTTAAAAAAGGATGGACCTTGTCAAGGGGAAAAGTACAATAAAAACATTTCAAAGAGTTCTACTTATGCTTAAATAATATGACTTGATAAAGATAGATAAAAACTAACAAAATCTAGCAAATCACCATAAAAACTCATAAAATCCCGATTTAATAAAAAATTCGAAAATTCAATAAAAATTAATTAATATATTCTAAAAATAAGTTTAAAATAAATTAAAAGACCAAATCTTATCTTTTAAAATAATATCAATCAATTATTTTAGAATATATAAAATTAAAAGATATATCAATTGGAAATTATATCTTCTAAAATAATATCAATCAATTAGTTTAGAATATATAAATTAAAACATATATGAATTGAAAATTCTACCCTCTAACAAATTGGCACGTGGAATAATTTTTATGAGAATTAATCTGGTGCTGACACGTCACTAAGAATTAATCTGGTGCTGACACGTCATTATGAAAGTTCTTTTTTTCTAATATATATTGATTGATATTGATATTGATATTGATATTGATATTGATATTGATATTGATTTTATAAATTAATACTATTTAATTAATTAAAACATAAATTATTAATATATCAATTAACAAAAATTAATATTAATTATAATATTTAATCAATTCATTGATGGAAATCATGTAACAAAAAAAAATTGATTGATGAAATTACTAAAATAATAATAGAAATTCATGCAATTACTATTGAGCTTTTATTATGAGTAAGTCATTGTGAGTTAGGCTATTTATTTACATCCAATGAGAGCTCCATCATCTCATCTCTCATTAGACCGTTAACCTAGACACTCTACACACTTATTAGAAGAAAAAAAAAAGAGAGCTTTTTTCTCACTTGTATTGGGATTTGTTCAAGAACACAAAAAGATGAGGTCTTCTCTTATACCAGGTACATAAATATTATGATTTGATTATACGTGTATAGATTGTTCACCATGATTTTGTGTATATTCTTAAATTTCCATCATAGAAACCTTGACCTCCGAAGTCATGGTAGAGGACATTGATTTTGAAACGAGTAATGTTACTCACACACCTCTCTTTTGAGGTGTGTGAGGTGGAATGATGAGAGAGATAGGAAGAAAAGAAAAAGTAAGGGAGAGAAAGTATGAGATGTGATAGATGGTAAGAGGAGAGAGATAGAAACAAAAAGAGGTGGAAATGAAGTGTTTTAAAAATGAGGTGTGGATATATCATTACTCTTAAACCATGACTACCACACTTTCACATACTAAAATGTTTTTTCATTTTTTCATTTTTTCTTTTTGTTGTTTATATTTGTAAATTTTGTGACTTGCAAGAAAATAGAATGGCAATCTCCAAAATTAGAGAGATTGTGTAATAAGTAATAACATGTTATAAATTAAAAATTTAATTTCCACTTATAAATGAAAAATCAGCAATTTTGAAATTGTTACCTTTATTTATTTTTGGTATTCTTCTATTTTTATTTATTTAATATTTAATAATTTCCTTCCTTTACTTTGTGTTTGATTCTTTCACCACAGCAACACCAGTTTGTTCGATTGGTTGATCTGCTTCTCCGGCAACTTGGTCTCAATCTTCCCTTTATTGTCCGATGAGGATCATCTTCCGACACAGACACACTCACTTCTAGAGAGAGAAAAACACAACACACACACAGTTCTAGAGAGAGAAACAGTGATTGGTGGCTGATTGATTTCAGCTGAAAAACTGAGAGGGTTTGTTGATATGAGAGCTGCTATCCCTTGCTGGTTTCTGTGAGGGGTGGCTCTGATTCGCTTGGATTTGACATGGGTGGGTGTTTTCCTTGCTTTGGATCATCCAACAACGAAGACAGTACTGGTTCGGTGAAAGAAGTTGTAAAGAAAGAGTCTTTCAAGGAAGCTTCTCTTCCTCAGTCTCTCCACCCCATCAGGGTCAGCTCAGGTTTGACACCAAATTTTCAAACTTTCTCCCTCAATTTTGCTTTTACCCCCCTCTTAGGTTAATGGGTAGGCTTCAATTGTGTTCAATTTTCATTTTTTTTTGCGTGTTTTGTTAGTTTTTGTTACCTTGTTTGATTGCCCAATTGACTTGTTGCTTTGATCTGGCTCATATGAGGTTGTAATTCAACTGAATTGATTTGATGGGTAGTGGACATGTTTTTACTTCAATGAATTGAATTGCATTTTTGTTAAGAGCTCTAAGGAACATCCTTGGAGATCTACCCTTAGCTTTTGAGATGACTCGTGTATCACAATGTTTCATGATGTTTTCATCTTTTGTTTTTAGCAATTCTGGGATTGGGATGCAAGGTAGATAGATGCAGGGTCCAATGGCTGCATTGTTAGTAATGTGCTCAACATAGTGGATAATTATATAGTTTTAACCAAGATCACCTGTGGCTCTATGAAATAGAATGTAGAATGCCATTATCTAGTGAAACATTTAGTTTGTTTAGAACATAGATACTGAATACTTTATAATCGAGGCCTGTTATTTCATTATTTGTGCTGCTGGAAAATTGGTATTATGAAAACTTCTTTTGAATCACACTCTTACTGATTTTGGGATGTAATATTTGATTTAACAATGAAAACCACATCATTGAGTAATTTTTTATACAAAGGTAGTTTCTTGTATACTTTGCAATTTACCTGATTATAGTCCTTATGCTGTTTTTAAGTATTATGTGATGTTGCACATTACGCGACTGCTTAGTAATTAGCAGCATGAGACTGTGGAATCAGCCTATGTACATGATTTTATGTCTAATTAAACTGATGTGTTTTTCTATTCTTTTCACTCCTGCTTATTCATGCAGACAAATCAAAATCACGAAGTGCCTCAGATCCTAAGAAGGAAACACCTGTTGCAAAGGATGGGCCAACTGCCCATATTGCTGCTCAAACATTTACGTTCCGAGAGCTTGCAGCTGCTACAAAGAATTTTAGGCCAGAATGTTTATTAGGGGAAGGAGGCTTTGGACGTGTTTACAAAGGTCGTCTTGAGAGCACAGGACAAGTAAGTTGTGGTTGCTCCTACAATTTTATTTTACCGTACACATAAGCTCAACCATTACCTCTGATATTAGAAGGATTCACCATTTTTCGCTTTATATTTAATGTTTGTCTGTTACTATGTTGCCTCTCCCTCTTAGTCCCTGTGGTTGAAATCATTTCCTTTGCAGGTAGTTGCAGTAAAACAGCTTGACCGAAATGGTCTTCAAGGCAATCGAGAGTTTTTGGTTGAAGTTCTCATGCTCAGCCTCTTACATCATCCAAATCTTGTGAACTTAATTGGTTATTGTGCTGATGGTGATCAGCGTCTGCTTGTTTATGAATTTATGCCTTTGGGATCTTTGGAGGATCATTTACATGGTCAGATCACGTTCCTTTTAACTGAAACCTTTCCTTCCTTAATTGTTGCGTTCATTTACATTGGAAAATAACAAATGAAGTCCTTCACAAGTCTTAAACAAGAACCTTCTAATTCCAAAACACTGTTAACAAGATGTCTCTATAGTTTACACATAATGTAATGACTCCAATCTCCAAAAACTTTAGCTTGATGTTTTGACAACCATCTTTACCTCTGTTATTGCTTCTGTCATTGTTAAGGTTCCACATTGACCTGAGTTATGGCCAAATAAGTATTTATAAAGGATAGTGCAATATCCTCGCCACTGGCTTTTGGGGTAGATTTAGGCCTAACCTAAATTCTTAAGATGATATCAAAGTCTATCTTAGATCCGATAATTGACTCACTCGCATATGTTCAGTCCTTCAAACTTTTCTCTCCTAATGTCCAGACAGGTTGCACATTAACTAGAGATATGACCAAAGAAATCTTTATAAAGGGTAGAGTAATCTCACCTCTGAGCTAGCTTGTGGGGTGGAGTTAGGTCTATCCGAATTTTATGAGCATAGGGGTGAGTATTTCCATACCTTTTGTTAGGATTTCTTTGGTCATATTTCTAATCAATGTGAGACCTTAGTCGTCATTGCCTTTCCATGACCACCACTATCATCACTCTCTGCTGTCACCATTCCCTTTGTTCCCTCTCCCTCCGCCTCCACCACTGTTACCTATACCACCCTTCATCTCGACCACCATTGCCACTACTATCACATGGTTACCACCAATGCTAGCCTACCATCACCACTACATTCTCTTGCTGTTTCACGACACCGTTAATTGGTACCATCTATGTTTCCACTATTATCTTTCTTTTGAAAAACATAGACCATTTCTAGTTAGTATCAACTCTGGGACTTCAGAAAATTAAATGAATATTTTGGATGGAAGGGATGTTTAAAACTTCATCACCTGAAG
Source organism: Lotus japonicus (assembly GCF_012489685.1). NCBI lineage: Eukaryota > Viridiplantae > Streptophyta > Magnoliopsida > Fabales > Fabaceae > Lotus > Lotus japonicus. The sequence continues at coordinate 62,388,863 of NC_080046.1, read as the reverse complement.
TTTTATAATTGTTAATAAGATGTTCAAATTAGCTGTAGGTTCTAAAAGTTACAAAATGAGGAAAAACGGCCCTGGGATGCCCATTCTTTCTTTCTCAGTGTCAGTAAGACGTTCATTTACTTTAAACGACTGAAGTATATTACGTTTCATCTTTCAAGGGAAGGGAGTACTTTTTAAAATAGAGGGTGGGTCAGGATTTGAGGGTCTCTTCGGGAAAAGCAGTGTTATTTACCTTTTCACCTCTTAATTTCTCGTGCAATCCAAACTTTAAGATTCTGACTAATTGACCTGAACTAAAGCCAGCATTGATTGATTCTAAACCTTATGTGTGTGTGTTTGCGTGTGTGGGTCGTATGGTAATCCTCAATGACACTGCTGAGGAAAACTCAAAACAAATGAACAATCATGTAAATGGCAGCTGGGGATCAACAAAGTTAATAGCTAATTATTGAAGATAAGGCTTTCTTTCAATACATTTATCTTCAATGATCTTGTTATGGACATGAGCTGTCTTAAGTAAAGTTTGATTCAGATCTGAAATTCTGAATTGATGTCACCTAGGAGGCTTGGTATTGTCATCTATCTAGTTACAGTCTAAAATCTGAGCTTTGTTTTCACAAATAAAAGAAAATAAATATCTTCCTGTATTGCAGTTTAGACCTTTTGTGTTGCTTGATCTAGTGCTTGCTGGTTTATGTTGCATCTGTAAATATGATGAATTACATGTGAACTGGCAGGGCTCCATGATGAACAGACCCTTGGATAAGTTATTTAGAAGTACATTATAGTGTCGGTTTACATTACTGATAGTCATTGCTTTTACAATTGTATGTTATTATTAGAATCTCCCAAGAAAGGTTTCAGCTTATCCACTGTAGAACTTCCTGACTCTGAATCTCTTTCCAGGAGACAAGGAGCCTCTGGACTGGAACACTAGGATGAAAATAGCTGCTGGTGCGGCAAAGGGATTGGAATATTTACATGACAAAGCAAACCCCCCTGTGATATATAGAGACTTAAAATCATCCAACATCCTCCTAGATGAGGGTTTTCATCCCAAGCTATCAGATTTTGGGCTGGCAAAACTTGGGCCAGTTGGCGACAAGACTCATGTATCTACACGAGTAATGGGAACATATGGCTATTGTGCCCCAGAATATGCTATGACTGGTCAACTAACTCTGAAATCTGACGTCTACAGTTTTGGAGTTGTCTTCCTTGAACTTATCACTGGGCGCAAAGCCATTGATAACGCGCGTTCACATGGAGAGCACAATCTTGTTGCTTGGGTAAGTACATCACCTGCTCATCATTTTGTTAGTTTGTAGGCTGTGTACATTACGTGAATTTGTTTGTACTTAACTGTTCTGATCAGCTTCTGGATTAACATAAAACAAATTCACTGCCATTTGTCTTCATATTCGACTTTGCAGGCACGTCCTCTTTTCAAAGACCGTAGGAAGTTCCCCAAAATGGCCGACCCTCTACTTCAAGGCCGTTATCCTATGCGAGGGCTGTACCAAGCACTTGCAGTCGCAGCAATGTGTTTGCAGGAACAAGCTGCTACTAGGCCGCTTATTGGGGATGTTGTGACTGCTCTCACGTATCTGGCTTCCCAGACATATGATCCAAATGCACCCAATCAGTCTACCAGGGTTGGTCCATCAACCCCCAGGAGCAGGGATGACAGGAGGAGCATGGCAGAAAGTGTAGATAGCCCAGACCGTGGCCGACTCGGCTCCCCTTCCACCCACAGAAACTCACCTGACTTCAGAAGGAGAGATGGCAGGGATCCAAGTGCTGGGAGCGACAATGGTGGCGGGTCAGGGAGAAAATGGGGATTGGATGAGTTAGAAAGACAGGATTCTCAGAGAGACAGCCCTGTGAGTGCTGGAAGAGCTAGAGAGACTCCAAGGAACCGCGACCTCGACCGAGAACGCGCAGTTGCTGAAGCAAAGGTTTGGGGTGAGAATTGGAGAGAGAAGAAGAGAGCAAATGCAATGGGGAGCTTTGATGCTACAAATGAGTGAAGAAACACATTGCTGTTTAGGGTCTAGTGAAGAGTTTTATGATTGAGTCACAGGGAGAGATCATGTTGGTTTTCATGTCTATCCATCCAACATTGACTGTTCTTCCACATCATTCTAGTAGTCATTCATCATGTGAAGCAAACACTTTTTTTTTTTTCAAAGAAGTTGGGGGAATGGGGAGAAATTAGTATGGGTTGGGGTTTAAAATGTAATCATGCTGTGGAATGTGAATTCAATGTCCTCATCTATGTATTAACGATTTCTAGGTTCTTGTTGGTTGCATTGAGCAACAAAAGTGTCTAATTTTTGGGCCTTCATGTTTGCTCTGCATACTGGGGGTAGCTTAGTGGATTTGGTGTGGGTGTCATTGGTGTCGCATGTTATCTCGTACAGTATCCTATCCTATCTATTGTATTTCTGAGTCTATGTTTTCGGCTTATACAAAAAAACATGTTGATTATATCATTAGTTTTGCTGCATGACTCATCTATCTCTTGCTTATGCACGCTTTAAGTTGAATTCATAATAAAATATGGTTAATGATTGATATCATATGCTGATCTTAGTAGATAGTTTACCATGAAAGTGAACATGTAGTGTATATTGACTGCACTGTTGATAAATATCTGGCATGCCTTTAATTGCTTCATTATACAATTGAATAGGTAGAAATATGCATTTCTTATCATCATTCATCAGACAAGTTCAGGGAAGTTGAGATAATCTAATGATGAGATACTTGCTTTCTTCCTGTCCACCATGATTTTGACTCACGGTGATTTTCATTTTCTGATGTGTATCCCAAGATGCACTACACAACATCTACAAGCAATATAATGGAATGGACTCCCAACATAAGAAAGAACAATACCAAAGCTTGTTTTTTGCCCTTAAACACCAGCAAGATCTTATAATTATTTAACATTTTTATGTTTGGGAAAATAAATTTAAGAATTCAACAATCCTGAAAGTGAAAATCAACTTCTAATGCGTAATCTCTAAATGACATTCTGGAACTTTATTTCTTGAACTAAAACATAACTTGATTCTGTAAATTAATCTCCGGAGCAAGAAACAACTAAAATCCAGCTCCACACCACAAGAAAGGGGTGATGTTAATAAGCGTAGAAAAAGGATTTCATAATTATCATTATTTTGGTCAAGAGCATTTCATATTTTAAGGTGAATAGCCTTAACGAAATTCATATTTTAAGGATAGTATGATTAGAAAGATTGTAGCCCCACAAGTTGTCGATCTTGACGAAATGAAACCTCAATTTTGTAAAATAAGCTGAAGTGAAACTGGTCTACGGGGCACATGAAATTTTTCACAGCTGAAATTATTTATTTTTATTCCACCTTTGCATCATTATTACCGTCTGATAACCGAAATGAGATGAAGAATATCAGAGAGAAAGATGGAATTTAGCATCAGCTTTGGAAAAGATGAGTCTTAATTTATATGGTCTTATTATTTGATGGGAGGGAAATGCAAGTATTGAACATTCATTGGCGAACTGTTCTTTAAAACATTTTAGCCTAATACATGTCTGCTACTGCTACAAAAGTGTAAAGGTGGGACTAAACATATTCATTGTACTAGTTAAATCTAAAGGATTTGTTCGTCGCTTTACAATATTACAACAACCAGTTTCAACATCGGCATAACATTATCAAACTAGCCTACACAAATACAAAAAGGGGGTTGGTCACACGAACTTTGGTCAGCAAGCCTGATCATTAGTTGTCATGTCAGAGCACATCAAAATCACCAAGGCTTTTAAAACCCAACCACCCTATACTTACTCTATAAGCAATTCTGGGTGTATGTCCATTTACTTTTTTTTCTTCCCCTGCCACAATAGCATGATCTGCTTCAGTAAAACAATCCAGCAAAAAACTTCTAAGTATCATGAAGAAATACAGCATGTTTAGAAAGTATGCATACCGTGCTTGCATAATCATCCATAGTTAATTGCTTGCGCTTCTTTGTAGAAGATGGAGACTCTGTTTGTCTAGCCACAGCACGCTTTGATGGGGTCATGCTCTGAAAAATTTGTCAAACTTGAGTATGGGGAAATTTCAAAAATGCAATAGTAGAAACCTGAAGGTATTTTGAGTAAACACAGATAAACTTACCTTGGCCAGTTTTTTCTCTTTACGAGCTTGTCTCTCCCTCTCATCATATTCTTGGTTTTCCTTTTCTACCAGCCGAATGAGGGTGTCACACCTCCTGGCTAGTTCCTGTGTTGTGCGAGACTTAACAAACCAATCAAATCTAAACAAGGGAGATGTTCGAAATGCTGCCTTCAACTCATCCCAGTTCCCATAGCCGAGTTTGTGAACCATGCATATCTGCAAATTTATAGCAGAATTAAAGACCACTGGAGCTGGACATGAAAGAAAAAAATTGAAAAAATAAATGAAATTCCTACCATAAATCTGTCACATTCTTCATTATATAACTTCCCTTTGTTTTGCCCATACTGTATCTTCAACTCTAGCCAAGGATTCTTGTAACGGTCCAACTTCTTCCCTATAGCTTTCATGATCTCATCTTTCCGAGAAATTCTAGCCTCCCCCCTCTCAATGTTTTTAATAATTCTATCATAATCTGTAGACAATGATTCAAAATGCACAAATTAAGCAGAACCTTAACATTTTGATGAGACTAAATTCAAGCTACAATTGATAAATAGCACATACACATGCATAACAAAAAGAATAAATCCAGAAATGAGATGCATTTTAACTCAACACAGCACAAGTCCATATCAAAATATCAATAATGTTGGCTACATGAAAAAAGAAATTTGATTTTCTTGGACACTATTGTCAACTCAGATACACTCATTTGGATTTGGCTATCTATTTAGATTCCATGTTCAAACATACAAAATAAAAAAAGATTGCTCCTTGGTCACATTGACTGTAACATACCATTTAACTCTTTGTATCTTTCTTTGAAGACATTTGCATATCTTTCAACTTCCTCCTCAGTTTTTCCTTCCATCTCAGAAGCAATATTTATTATATCACTCCGTCCATACTTTTCACAGGCCCTAAGAAAAGTATTAAAATCTCTCCGGCTCCATGATGAAAATCCCTATATTAGCCAAATAACAAGTTAAAAAATGTCCACATGAAAGCCTAGTTTGCAAAGTATGGGGGAAATTGTTCACCTCTTCTAGCAGGCGTTCCTTTTCTTCCAACTCTTCAGCAGTCAATGGTTCTCCCACCTCTAAACATCCAATACATCATAATTAAAATTAACAATAGACATGTAGAAAGGAGGATTCAAAATAATAGTGCAGAACACACATGTACCTTCTGGTTCATCAACATCTATCGAATCCTTTATTTGATTCTTCTGATGTGCTTGCTGAAATTTTTCAAATAAAACGCATTAAACAGCAATAACTTGGAGAACTAAACCTAAACATATAAGCAAATTCAGGTTCCAGACACCTACCATGAGATTGCGTACTTCCTTTTCATACAGCTCAGTCAGCCTGTGTGTGTTGAAGAACTGGAAATCATGCCTGGAAGCAAAAGGGGGGAAAAACTGAGTAATACAGGGGCACTATATATTGAAAGGAAAATCAAGTGTAGAAGCTTACAACTGGGGCATCCTAGGAATACGGGGCTCTTTTGGTTTAGTAGGACCACCTTGACGCATAGTTTGCTTGAAGTATTCAGACTCTGAGTAACTGTAAGAAGCCAGAAAAAACCAAACCAGTATGTCATGTCATTAGAAGATACTGAATAAATTTGGAAGTATGAAATTTAAAGGGCGATGCTTACTTGCGCTTCCGCTCCCTCTTTGGTGGTTCAATCCAATTTTCACTCACAATTTTTTTGAAATCAAATTTGTCCTCATCCTTTATTTAAAAAAGAAAAATGATGTCAATGTCAATTAAATAGATCAGGACAGGCTGGGAAGAGAAGGCTGATATAAGGCATTAATAGATGGCAAAGACAGAATAAATGTCATTTTTACCTTATCATCATCAAAATCATATAATTCAGCAGCTACAAAAATAAAGTATCAGTATCAGTATCTCCAAACTAGTGAACAGCTGAAAGCATAAAACTTGTAAAGATCAAGCCATTATAATTTCCAAAGCTATAATATATAGATATAGGTTACTTACTGTCATCCATCTTAAACTTGATTGCATCTTCAGTAAATTTCTTCATCTTGGCATCAAGCTCAGCAGTTGCCTCTTCTCCTTTAGCAATAATTCTATCAATATCCTCATCCGTAATTGTACTATCCTTGGAACTGAAAACCATTTCAGCCCCAAATCTAACCATTTGAAGTAACTCATCTTTATTTACCGCTGCACATATAGGCCAATGGAACTATATTAGACAATTCATACATCATGCAACAAAGAAACAAGAACACTCATCCAGCAAATCCTACTCTTTTGTTCCGCCAATCGCCCTTGCTGAATCACCAGAGCATCAAGTGCAAGCTTTTTGTAGGCCCTTTCAATGACCTTCTCCTCAATTGTATACTGTACCATTACCGTGATGCCATGAGATACTAATACACACATCCACAGTGAAAGATTAATTGAACAGTACAATAAAGTTTAAAAATTGCATACCTCGGTGCAAAAACGGAACACTTGAACTTCTTTCTTTTGACCTATCCTATGAGCACGATCCTGAGCCTGCAAGTCAACTTGTGGGTTCCTGTTGTAAAACCATAAAGCAATCAACAAACAATGAAAATTAAGTACAGATATAAAATCAGATGGCTGTGTCCCCAACGGCTTGAAATACTGACCAGTCACTGTCATATAGAATGACAACATCAGCCGTAGCAAGATTAATACCAAGACCTCCAGCCCGAGTTGATAGCAAAAAGACAAATTTCTCACTTCCTGGCTTGTTGAAAGCATCAATGGAGGCATCACGATCATCCCCACCAGTATTACCATCTATGCGACAATATAGATATCCACGAAACATCAAATAATCTTCAAGTATGTCTAGCAGCCTGGTCATCTGGGGGAAGGCCACAAAATAAGCATAAAAGAAAATTCAAAAGTCAGTGATACATTAACATACGAAGCATTTAACAAATAAAAACAGGTCGCGAAATGTATAGCATTCACAATTGCAAGTAAGAAGAACTGTATTCTGACTGAACTGACCTGTGAAAATATGAGCACCCTGGAATCACGCTCTTTCAATTTTGGAAGTAGCTTATCCAAAAGAACCATTTTACCTGGAAATATATTTTTAAGCAAGGAGCAATTTCAGGTTTTATTCACCAACCCGCAAAAACATCTTAAGTCTCTATATAAATAGATTTTACCGGCATTGGTAATGAGATGGTCTCCTGTTGTATAGGGAGGACCAGGTTCAGCTCCTTGAAAAAGATATGGATGATTACAACATTTACGTAATTGCATAGCTATATTCAGAAGACGCTTTCGCTCTCCACCAGCATTGACAACCTCAAGATCCTTCTGCAGTAATGCTTTATAATACTGTTTCTGCATTTGTGACATGCCTACTTTGAGAATTGTTTCCTTTTTTGGTGGCAACCCTTTCTCAACATCTGATTTCAACCTTCGAAGCAGAAATGGTCGGAGAACCTAATATACACATAAATGGAAATTTCAATTATGCATCAGATTTACATTAAAGACTGACAACAATCAAAATGATGTTTCCATAATTTACCTTGTGTAATTGTTGGACAACTTCCTGTTGATCATTTTCTCCAGAGATTTGAAACCATTCATCAAAAGTTTCAGCAGAACTAAAAATTTCAGGCAGAAGAAAGTTGAGAAGAGACCAAAGTTCATGAAGATTGTTCTGTGTCATTAAAATGAATAACAAACAGCAGTCAGTACTTGAGTGTACATACAACAAAAAATATAAAATTCAGATTTCAAAATAAGCCAGAAAAGCATATAACTCAGCAATTTAAACTGCAAAGCAGAAGGAAAAACCAACAGTAACACCAAACAAGAACACTAAAACGTTCACCAATGCAAAGGATTAAATCATCTGACTTACTATGCCTGCTAACTAACCAAATTTGACTGTTAATAAAAAATCACAGTACAAGCGCAATGCCAGATGTGTAACCTCTTACAAAATTTGGTAACATACTACATAATATGGGTTCCCCTGAAGGTAGCTAATTAATTTCAAATACTCTTTCCTTACTATAATAGCAATTTCCACAGGTAATGCTATTCACATCCCTCCTCCCCCAAAAAGAAAGAAGTAAAAATGGCCTAGTCTACAACAACTAATGAAGATCATTATTTAGAAATTCAACAATGCAGCCAATATTTCCAGCACTACTAACAATTTCTTCATTTGAAGATTTGCTGAGACTCATGAGGACGAGATCATACTAATTTTGACTATATGAGAAAGTTGGCAGGACTCCATTTTCATTTTTAAAATAGACCAATAAATTAAACAAAAGTAAAGAAATAAACAATATAATTACTTGAAGTGGTGTGCCAGTAATAAGGAGGCGATAGTTTGTACTGTAGAGCCTCATTGTTTTGGACAGCAAAGAGTTCTCATTCTTGATTCGATGGGCTTCATCAATGATTATGTAGCGCCAGCTAAATCGACGCAATGCAGTCTTCTCCTTGATTGCCATTTCAAAACTTGTAACACAAACGTCAAATTTCCCAGCAACCAACAAGTCCTCTCTTATATGTCTCTGCAGCAATTTAAAAAACAGTAAAAAAGTGGTCATTTAATCATCAATTGCAAACTTTGCCCAAAAAAAAAATAAACAACCCAACAAAAGCTGGTCTTACCCTTTCATCAGGGTTGCCAAGAAATTTTACAGCACGCAGAATAGGACAAAAGCGCCGAATCTCATTCATCCAATTTCCAAGAGTAGATTTTGGAGCAACAACCATATGTGGGCCTTTGATTCCTTTAAACTCATGCAAATAACCCAATAAAGATATAGTTTGCAATGTTTTACCAAGCCCCTGCAAATCACATTTATTTGTAAATTTTAATCAGAATCAACTAATCAATAATATCTACACTACACCTTAGCCATGTGATTGGGCATTTAAATAAATTGACTTAACCAAACTACAACGATGAAGTAGATGCATTCTTATGCAATTAATAAGACAACTGCAAGCCCAACAACAAACACCTACCATTTCATCAGCTAGAATTCCATTTATTCCATTCTCATACAATCGTATGAGCCAGTTCAATCCAGCCAGCTGGTAATCCCTCATTTTTCCTTGGATACCTGTAATGATGAACAAAATAAGCAATTCACATTCATTTGAACCAGTAGTTCAAAATAATGAACCATGATACTTATCACACAAGGATTAGAATCAATCAATGTCAACTGACTAGTTTTCGGGAATAAACAAGAAAGGAACAACCAGGTGGAAGTGTTTACTAGTATGATAGGAAGATTCCATTATAGTGGAATGTACTAGATGTACTAAAAAGTGTAATAACACTTACATGCTGGTTGTGTCACTAGGCGTGTGTTTGCTGAACCATCTTCTTCTTCTTTTAGGTATTCTTCATCTTCCTCTTCTTCAGTCACTTTTGATGCATGGCGGCCCCTAAAATAGACAACAGTAAATTTCGGAGTCTATGAGAAACCACCAGTAGAAATTAACCATAATATTTTTTATGGCTACAAACAACTATGACGAGAATGACATAACTAGCATTTAAGAGGAAACTATTCAAAAATTGTTTAGCAATAATGTAAATTAAAAGACAATTGTTTCTACTGGTTTCCTGAAACACTAAAGCGCATATAAGAACTCTGCCTGTATACCAATTAGTTAGACGGCCCGTTTGTTTCTACTTTCAAGGAGTATAAAGCGTGTATATCAGTATATGCCCTTTAAAAGTACTTCAAGGCATGTAAAAATTGTATCAACTAGTTAAAAGACCAGTTTTTCCCTACTTCCAAGGCGTATAAAGCGTGTAAATGCCCTACAAAATTACTTCAAACTTCCAAGGAATGTGGTGAAGTTATAACATGTGACAAAATCTGAATGGTAAATGTAGTAAACTCCTGAGCAAAACAGAGGGAAAAGTGGGGGACATTGTCATAGACTCATAGTATGAGTGAATATTAGGAATGTACCTTCCTCGTGACTTCTTCACAGATGAAGACTGATCACCCTTAGCAAAATGCGCAAACAGCTCCGTCTGCTGTAACAGATACTTCAGACGCCCCTTTCCTCTATTGTTCTGCATTAAACATCAGAGCCATTTACTCACCAATCATATAAACAGTCAAGAACACAAACGACAAAGATTAATCATAACTACACGAACCATGTCAGCATCAATGGCTGCATTTTGAGCATCCAAAATCTCCTGAACCTTCTGCTTCTTCATTATCTGCATTTCCCTTAACCTACTCTTCTCACGCTTTCTAATTTCAGGATCAACATGATCCCCACCCTGAAGCCAGTCAACAAAAGTCAAGCTCCCAGTCAAAATCGTTTCACAAACCATGCATGACCAAAACAGCACCAAATTATAAACCCTAACAAAGGAGTGAGAACAAGAGAGTAAACGAGAACTCCAACCTGTTCGTCGTCGTCGTCATCAGCATCTTCAGCGGCGGCAGGATCTTCATCGGAATCCGGCGGAATATCCTCCGCAACTTCGTCGTCGCCGGAGCTAGCGGGACGCGCCACCGCTTCGAGCTCCTCCTCGTCTTCTTCGTCGTTGATTTGTTCAATTTGTTGCTCTTCCTCTGAAGAACTGGAGCTGTTGGAGAGTGATTCGTCGGAAGATGACTGCGTCTTCGATGGTCTCGCCATGGATTCTGAAATCAAGGGTTTGTTGGTTCGCGACGGAGAATTGAAGTCACTGTGTGTGAGATTGGGAAAATGGTGAACACTTGGTTACTTTTGCGGTATTTATAACCGTTCGATTAGGGAGTAGATGTGCGGTCACGATTGGAAGGGAAATGGGGATTTCCCGCCATCGGTGTGGAAACGAGCTTTTCCCAGTCTCATGCACTCAGGCCCATCCTTAATGGACTCTCATTTTTATTTTGAGGCTTTTTTTTTCCTCTAGGATTTGTCCTTTGGAAAAAAAAAATCATTCACAATTTTACACTCTGGAATAGAGTTGTGATATTTGACCAAAAAAAAGGAATAGAGTTGTGATAAGAGAGAGTGATATGAAAAGATGATTGAAAAAGTAAAAAAATGTGATATGATTGAAAGGGAAGAGAGAAATGATGCATTTCTTTTGATACTTGTTTCTCTCCTTGTAGTTGTACAAGGTTTCGATAGCAGAGTCGATTGATGCAGTGAAAGAAGTAATGATTCAAATATGAAAAGTAATAGTTGGTGGTTGGGATCTAGTAGAAAAAAATCACTGGAGGAGCTTGGTTTCTTTATACATATAGAAAATGATTTGAGAGAGAACAAGATTTTGAAGCCTGAGGAACAAAGAGTGATTCCAATCAAAATCATAGTACGAGTATTTTCCCCCAAATGCAAATGTATTTGTTGGGAATTTTTATCTTGGTGGATTGAGATGAGTTTAGCAAACCTCTTTTGATTTATTTTCCTGTTGTATTGAATTGATTTTATTTGGTGGCTCTACGATTAATGGAGGTCGTGGAGAAGGTGGTTCTAATCGGTATAGGTGGCCATGAGTGTGGCTCTACTGTTAAAGTTGTCGCTATTGATGTGGAGTTGTGACGTTTGAGTCAAAGTGAATACGGTTTTGGGTTAATTTATATAATTTCAAATTATTAAAAAAGGCCACATAGAATTATATTTTTTACAACTAAGGCCCGTACCGTATATTAGTATATCCCTAGCCGAAAAAAAAGGCTTAATTGCAACTTTGGTCCCCGACGTTTACCAATGCCACGATTTTGGTCCCTCACCTAATTTAATTACATGGATGGTCCCCGAAGTTGTAGGCCGTGTGCAACGTTAGTCCTACCGTTTATTTCTTAATGAAGGAGGTTTACGTGAACGTCCAGTTAGAGAGAGAAATGAGGTATGAGGAGAGAGGGAAACACGTGAGTATCACGTGACCCTTATCTGAACCCATTATACCCAAACCCCTGACCTCCCTGGAACGAAAAAGGTAACGCGATTTAGATCCCTAGGGTTTCAGATTTGGGTATAATGAGTTCATATAAGGTTCACGTGAGTTCACGTGATACTCACGTGCTTCCCTCTCTCCTCAGATCTCCTTTTTCTCTCCAACTAGACATCCACGTAAGCCTCCTCCATTAAGAAATAAACGGTAGGACTAACGTTGCACACGACCTACAATGTCGGGGACCATCCATGTAATTAAATTAGGTGGGGGACCAAAATCGTGACATTGGTAAATGTCGGGGACCAAAGTTGTAATTAAGCCAAAAAAAAAAAAAATCCAACGAATTCTTATAATCTTATCCCGTGCCAGATACATACTAGGGGTGGAAATAGGCCAGCCGGCTCGTCCGGGGCCTATGGCTCGGCTCGTTTGAGGCTCGGCCCGGCCTGACTCGTTTATTAAAAAGGACAGGCTTAGGCTTTTTAAAAGACATATTTAACTAAAAAGGTCAGACCCAAACAATTTAAAAAGCCTATTTAGCCTGATAGGCCGACCTACTTATATATTATTTTTATTAATAATATAAATAAATATAATTTAATTATATATAATTTAATTTTTTTTAAACTGATGTAGACTTTAGTATAAAAGAAAATCCTAAGTCCATACCCTAACCTAGATTAGAAACGTTCCAAACATATTCAGCATAGCACATCCTCAGCCACACAGGACGCAGGCTGCAGCCAGCCGCCACTACCGATCTACCGCTGCCAAGTCCACCTCTCCTCCAATGATATAGGTTTAGTTTTTGAAATGCAATGATACAGGTATTTTTATTTGAAAAGAAAGTGCAATGATATATAAAAGACTTATTAGCCCGCAAGCCTAATGACCTTCTTTTGATAAAATTATCTGTTAAATAGGTTTTTAAGAAGGCTTGTAAGCCAGGGCAGACCCTAGAAAATGCCAGGTCAAGCCATAAAATTTGGCCTATTGATAGGCCGCAGGCCAGGCTTGGGCCACGAAAAAAAAATGCAGGCCAGGCCTAGGCCACGCAAAGCTTGGCTCGGCTCGGCCTATTTCCACCCCTAATACATACATAGCTGAAGTTCAAATCAAATACGCAACGCAACGAAAACGACGAAAACAGTCGCTTTACGACGTCGTATTTATACGGTCTAGTTCTTTCTTTCAATCTTCATTCTCTTGTTACGTCAAAACTCCAAACCCATATTATTGTTACGGTCCCGTTATGACTCTTTGACTTCTCCTTCCTCCACCGTACCGGAAAACACCTTCGCCGGAACCACCGCGACGGAGGACACTGATTCCTAATTGCGGTATTCTCCCTTCACACATGTACGTAACCATTCGATTTCGCCCTAATTGTTACTTAACGTGGCTCCTAATTTGTTAATTCACTTTTTTCAATTCGAAGAGAATCCACTTTTGTCGTGAAGTAATTGGCGTTTTCTTTATAGTGAATTGATGTTTTCTTCTCCTTTTCGTTTGATTTGTGTACTTCAATTGCAGTGTACAGTATGAAGAAAACTTGGTGCTTGATTTTGGTTGCCTGGTTATGCCTGTTTGCGTTTGCAGATTGTAGAGGTAAGAGTGAAAATTGTGCTTTAATGTTCTTCAGTTTTCAATTCATTGGATTTTTAGTTCTATGCCTATCACTTGATTTTATTCCTTTTGTTTGGTTGGCTTAGTATCTGCTTGCTTTTTGAATTAGTTGGATCATAGTTGTTGGGTTTAGGTTTGTAATGGGTCTGACTGACCCTTCTCTGTACCCAGCCATGGTTGGAGCTTTAAGCACAAGGTTGCTTGCCCTTTTCAATAGTTGTTGGGCTAACCTATGTTAGGCATCATGTTATTTCTCTTTTCAGTACAATTGCTCTCTTTTTGTATGATCCAAAATTTGTGGGCAATGAGTTTATCTGTCCATGTATAATACAAAAGCGGAATACCGAATTTAAAAGGATCTCGGAGTGAATCGCGTTGTGGGCCATTCGAAGGGATGCCCTTTAGTTTTCATCGCTTTAGGCAATGTATGGAAGATGCATATTTGGTAGAACTATCTAATGCATGGTGCCACAGAACACATGTGGCAGGATCTTTATCTTTCTGTTTCTGCACAACTCAATGAGATATTCACATATGCAGCTGTGTCTATTGCATAGATGAACAAATATGAAGTTGTAAGATATTAACAAATTACATTTTGAATCGTAGTCTTGTTTCACATTTGTGTACCTATTCTATTTGCAGAACTCAAGGCTAGGCATACAAGCAATGATGTCCCGTACAATCATACACTTGCTACAATATTGGTGGAGTATGCTTCAGCGGTGAGTTCTATGAGAATTTTATATGTTCAGCCTTTAAGAAGTATAAGAAGAATTGCAACTATTATGCATTTTGTCTGTATTCTAATCTTATCATGGAGGATCGATCAGGAATCATGATTGTAATGAAAAATTCAAGTTTCAATTTGGCCTTGTTTAGATAAGTTTAATATTAGCTTTGATTATTAGTCTCATATAGATATTTTATTGTTTATAGGAATCCCGTAATAAGTCCTGAGACTGTTTTAAGTAGGTCACTTTAAACCATATCTTCTTTCTTTTACAGTTTTACTGATAAAGGAAGACAATGTATTTATTTCTGCTTTTGCACTACTAAAATATTTTAACAATTAATGGACCTTCTGACATGCCAAACCCGATGTAGAGACTCCCAACCTAACCCAACCTAATCATGGCCAGGCCACATCCAGCATAAGCTAAACTGTCTGTCATTTATTGTATTATATTAGTATAGCTAAGAGTTCAAGTCATTTTGCTTCACTGATGTAGTGAATCTAGAGTTGCATTACGTGCATTTGATCAAACTTATGCAAATTCTGTATTAATTTTATAAAAGGACTGAAGTATATTAGGTTCTTGCAGGTATATTTGTCAGATTTGACTCAACTTTTTACTTGGACGTGCTCTAGATGTGCTGACATGACTAAGGTGCTGAGAATGTGAATATTGATTTTAACTCTGTATGTTCACTCAAGTTGTGAGTGAGCTTTGCATTATTTACGTTCCAGTATCCTACTAATTTGGTCTTCTTATAAAATAATTGGTCTAAAGATCTTTAAAATGGAAACAGGGTTTTGAAATTATAGAGCTGGTTGTCGATGTCGAGCATTGCTTACAGGTGGGTGAGCTCTCATCTCAGAAATAACATTCAATTAAATTATTGAAAAATTTCATATCTTTATTTTCTTTTTTACTCATTAATTATGTCTATTTTATTGATGTACTTTGTTATTATGCAAATATCACTTCCATTCTAGGCATTTGTTGGAGTGGCCGAGGATCCTAACGCCATTATCATTGCATTCAGAGGAACTAATGAACACAGGTATATTTTCTTGCTGGCCTAAATTTATATATATTTTGTTATTGTGGGCCCAAATTTCTATAGGCACTGCTAAAATGGATCTTTTAGAACGTAGTGTTATTACTTATTAGTGATGCCTAGAAACAGATTACATGTTTGGCTTAAATTTATATTTTGTCATACTTTCCCATATAACTCTGAGAGTCAGAGCATAAATAATCTATATATGAAGAAAACATGTTTGGACCGTCATGTTTGAGATCTTGCAAATTATTGTTTGTTAAGTTAAAGAGAACATGAGTTATATTCTGAGTTGATTTGTTTGAAACTGCTTTTATGCAGCTTACAGAACTGGATCGAAGATTTATATTGGAAGCAGCATGATATAAATTATCCAGACATGGATGACGCAATGGTGTGTGCTATGAAAGGTTTAGAGTAACTTTGTGCTCTGTAGTTTTGTCAATTTTGATATATTATTGTCATTGTCTTCAGGTACATCGTGGTTTTTATTCTGCATACCACAATACAACAATTCGTCCTGCAATTCTAGATGCTGTTAAAAGAGCAAAGAAGTTTTATGGAGATATTCAAATTATAGTGACAGGGCACTCAATGGGTGGGGCAATGGCTGCATTTTGTGCACTTGATTTAACGGTAATTATAATTTGGCTTGTTGGCATGACTGGGTATCATGTGTTGGTTTTGCTGTGCTCTTTTTGATTTTTCTACATAAGTATTGTCTATGTTTTGCCTCAGGCAGGGATTTTGAATTTCTTCGGGAACGATTATATTAGGAAACTTATATTTTAATATTAGAAATATAAGGAATACTTGCAACACACTACTACTATATGAGTTAATGGAGTGAGACCAAATTATTTGATGACCAGCATGGAATTCATCCAACAATAGATGGAGTATTGGAAAGAGTGTGTTGCCAATATTTATCTTATAAATTTATATAGTTGGTCTCAACCTTGGGTAAAAGAGGAAGGTTGTTTTCTGCAATTTAGCAACTATGTAAAAGTTGGTAAATCTTTTTTAAGCATGGAACAGAACAATGATAATACCTTTGAAGTTGAAAAATGATAAAAAGATTCCGGAAGAGCCATTAGAAAAGGCTATGCTCTAAATATCTTTTCTGAAAATTTGATGCTTTGATCAATGGCATTGATCATGTAGTGGGATGAGGTTGGTTTTTTGTTTTGGTTGTCGAACTTGGAATGCTATGCCATGGGAACTTGGTTAAATTTGGTTGATGTATTTTGGCACTGCTGGATATCAAATAAGTCTAAACTTCAAAGTTTAAGCTGAATTCATCCAAATCAGCTCATGAACACCCAATTCATAGAAAATTATTTTTTTGGATCTTAATTAATCTCCACAAACCTATTCGGCATTCCAAAATCCAAACTGCAAACTTGTATTATCTCTGTGTAGTTCATTAAAGTTCTCATTTCAAGATTTTCGTATTATATAAGGATACATAGTTACTTGTGTGACACTTGACTCTACATTTTTACAGGTAAATAAAAATGAAAATAATGTTCAGGTTATGACATTTGGACAACCTCGTATTGGCAATGCTGTTTTTGCATCTCTCTACAATGATCTAGTTCCAAATACGATCCGAGTCACAAATGACCATGATATTGTTCCTCATTTGCCTCCATACTATCAGTATTTACCACAGAAGACATACCGCCATTTTCCTAGAGAGGTAAGGCATTGCATAATGCAATGATGAAATGTACTTTGAGCCAGTTATGTTTTCTTTCTCTGTGGAATGTTATGACAATGTCATCTACTGTATTATTGTATCTCATTTAATAGTGCCTAGACATTTTTTGTGTGTGGAATGGAGATAGTTTTTGCATACCTATAGTAATTTGTTAAATTGCATCTAGTTATACAACAAATAATAACTGTCCCATCTCCTTGATTATTTTGTAATTTTAGAGAATTACAAATAATGATTGCATGCCAATTATAGTCACAATTATAGTTTTGTACTTTTATGTCTTTTTTGGTATGACTTAGTTGAGACACCAACTCTCCTCTGCATTCCCAGCAATGTGAAAACTGAAAAGCAACAAATGATTTATTTTGTGCCTTCTCCATCAGCTTGTTTTCTTGCTCGGACAAACCAATAGCTTTTTTCTTGGTCACTCTGCTTTGTCATAATCTACGGCTCTTCAGTTTATTCATAGCAGGGAATATGCAAACCTGCAGCACTTGTTTCATTTGTTTTCCAGTTGTTCAAGAATCATTGTTGTTGATTGCAGGTATGGCTTTATAATGTTGGATTAGGTAGTCTTGTATACAGGGTTGAGAAGATTTGTGATGGGTCTGGCGAGGATCCATCTTGCAGCAGGTTAGTCAATCTGTTTTGTCATAATGCTACTTAAAAATATGGACTTCATTGAAAATTTTACTACTGAAGTGGATTCCGTGGGTATATATGTATAATGTATCCCTTAACTCTGGTGTTATGATGGAACTAATATCCCGGAGGTTTTAGCCATTTCTCAATTGATAATGCTGCTCAAATTTGATTTGGTTATCATATGCAGGTCAGTGAGTGGGAATAGTATCACAGATCACTTGGTCTATTATGGTATTGACATGGGATCAGATACACCAGGATCATGCAGAATTGTTATGGATTCTAATTCTAATATTCTGAGTTCTGGCATCAGAGACTCAAGAGGAAACCTCATTTTGTCCAGAGATCCTGCAACCCTTCTAAAATTGAGTAGAGGGTTTGACAATCAGGACAAGTCCTTTAGTGTTGATTGATTTGGCTTGAGATATCTTCAGCAACATAGTTGGGGGGAGGTTATACTTCTGATTTCTTCTTCCTTCAAGCAAGCTGAAGAATTCTATTGAAATTAAGTAATTAACTATGGCTTGAAGTAGTTTGTGTATATAGTCTTCGAGTCTTGTATATGCTCATCCTTGTACATATGATTAATAATTCTTTCTTTCTTTTTTTCTTGTCAAAACAGAATTCAATATGATTAATATCATATTAATCATATTAGCTCATAATAGTATTAATATGATTAATAATTCTTGATACTGCTGTTAGTGTACAATTTTATTTTTAAGATCTATTGAATTCCATCCATGGTTTAGGTTACCCATTTGTGGCTAAGTTTAATTTTACTCAAAAAAATAATCTGCTCCTCCCCTTTATTTAAATTTCTAGTCTTTTTCCTTGTCCAGTTTCATATTTTGTCTCTAGGTTCGAGTTCTGTGCTAGCCCCACATTTGGAGGTTTTTTCCAAGATAATGTAAGTGTGTATAAATTGAGAAATAAGACTATTAACGTCTATTGACCTTAAATCTAACAGAAATTCAAATACACGCTAAGATACTGTAAACCGGTTATGAAGGAAGATACATAAAAGAAGTGTAAATAAATTTGTATTTATCTTTTTTAGAA
Organism: Lotus japonicus; assembly: GCF_012489685.1. Classification (NCBI taxonomy): domain Eukaryota; kingdom Viridiplantae; phylum Streptophyta; class Magnoliopsida; order Fabales; family Fabaceae; genus Lotus; species Lotus japonicus. The sequence continues at coordinate 62,369,918 of NC_080046.1, read as the reverse complement.
TGTCATTATGCTAGCTTAATATTGTTCCCTAGTCAGCTAAGTAGGCTATTTATGGGGGATTTGCAGGGTATTCTAGGAAGGAAGCAGGGATCTTTATGTTTGAACTGAGAACGAGTTTGAGGAACCAAAATTGCTAAGAATATCCAAGTTACAATTGCAACATTTGAGATCCACACATGAAACAAACAAGGGAAGTACTCCAACTATTCCATTAACTTCAATATGTGTTACATTTAAAGAGGACCAACCGAAACATAATATAATGCAGGATCAATATCAACAACACATACAACTAAAACATGTCACTATTAGTATTGTACTGGCATTCATAGCAATAAATCTGAGCAATGAGCCTTTTCCATCTAGCAAATTAATCCAAATGTCGCTTTTCATTTTGTCTTCAAATCTTCACTGTTTGTTGGATTCTTTATTGTCCCTGCAGCACAAACATGTTTCCATTAAGTTCTTTCTTATCACAAGTATTTATACTAATTAATGTGTGAACTTTTGTTTCCCCACATACCTCCTCAACCTTCAAATCTTTTTCTTCGCCTTCAGAGGTTGAAACATTTGTGTCTTCTTTTATGTCTTCTGCTTCCTCGGCCAAAGTCTTTTCTTTTACACTAACATCCTCTGTACACATTTAATAGCAATTCAAATTCAACAACTTAATCCTGGCATATTTGAAGCAATTTCTATGAAAAATGACAAAGTGTTCAAATTTCATATCAAAATAACTCTACGAGGTTCATCCTTTGCACACACCTTTTTCATTTTCTGCTGGTTTTATCTCTTCTGCAGCTGCGCCAGCAGCATTATCATCAATAGCATCATTGATTTTCTGATCATTCTCTATCAATGAGTCAACTTTCTCAGCATCAGCTTCCTTCTCTTCTTGTACATTTGTTTTCTCAGGTTCATCTTTAACATCATTATTAACTTCAACACCAGATTCTGTGACACTTGCACTTTTCTTCTCATCTGAAGTTACATTCTCAACATTGTTGTTCTTTTGGTCTTTGGTTTCTGTCACATTTTCCTGGCCTGCCTTGGAGCTGACACTGGATTTCTTGCGCTGGAGGACAGTGTTATCTGAAGCAACATCGTGTTTGGATTTACCACAACCCATTGTTTTTCCTACTTTTGTGTGAATTGATTGAAATAGAAGTAATTAAAGGGAAAGGAAACTTTGAGATGAAGGCTTCAATGTACAATAACTCTCTTTAATAGGAATATCAGAATGCGTGAATTGAAGAGGGGGTGGTTTATGTTGTTATGGTTGAGCAATGGAAACTATGGCTTGCATGGATGTGATTAGGTGTCATGGTTCCTCTGTGCTATAATTGGAGCTTTGTATTTGCAATTAGATTCATTCATTGATGGAAAATAGGCAATAAAAAGTTGTTGGTTATGAGTAGGAAACTGTCTTGGCAAGGTAACTTTGTTTTCTGTTTTCCCTCTTCCAAGAATGGCAATATTGAGATTTTGAGGTATTAGGTTCACTAAATTAAGAAGGTGAATATTTACAAAAGTTGTTAGGATAGACATATGTTCTTGTTTTGTTCTGAATATTTCATTAGGCAATATGGTAAATTACCTTCGAACTTTCATATATAATTTTCAAAGATTAAATATAAATATGAACAATAATTTTGCCCTGAATATGATATTGGGTGGCAAGTGGTATGTCCATGTTTAGGCTAAAGTTCCAAATGATCTTCATTTGAATGATTGAACCACTTCAAACACAAAACAATATAAATAATCACCAAATCTATTTTTTAAGACTTGACAAATGAATCAGAATAGTTTTCATAAACAATTATCAGTATCAGTATAGTTGACAATCATGTCGCAGCATTTCTGGTCAGAGCTCATGAAATCCAGTAATAAACAATTAGCTAGATTGACGCATTTTTTCAAAAGAAAGTAAAGTTAGAAGATTCATGCTTGGACAATGGACAGTGCCAATTGATAAATAGTAATGACCGCAAGGTGCATGAATCTCGAAGCCCAAATGGCAATTGTACAGTAAACCCACAAACAGCATAAACACATAAAACTTTATCCGGATGCCAAATGTGAGTAAGAAGTCTCACATTCGATGAAAAAAAATGTTGAATAGTTGTTAATGTGAGAAAATAACATAAGTAAATAAATGTATCTAACTTTCAAAAAAAAAAAAGTTGAATAGTTGTTAATGTGAGAAAATAATAGAAGTGAAAATAACATATTCACTTCTTTTCCACCTTCATTTCTATCTATTTCGCTTTTTTAGTTTTTTCTATCAATCAAATCATCTATCACATATTTACTTCCTCTCTCATTTCTTCTTATCTCTCTTCCTCCACCTCTTCACACCTCAATGACCATCATAGTTTTTCTAACTCTTCTTCAAATCACTTTTATATTTATTTCAAATTTAATCTTTGATTTTACTTTATGATCCGACCTTGCTTCTTAGACCCTCTTTCTCTTTGAATAATCAAGATTTTCTCATCACTCAATTAGATTCAAAATTTTAATATTAACAACTATATATAAGGTGAGAGTATCCATACATCCCACACGGGTCAGAACTCAACAATTTAGAAAAATAAAAAATATATAGATTCACTTTTTTCTTGGAATTTTCTCAAACAAGGAAAGCTTTTGGATCGATACAGTTCACTCAGAGTTGGCAACTTGGATCTATACAGACATACAGTACAGAAACTGCTTTGTTAAATTTCCCCCCACAAAACATAGTATCTAGTAAAATAACAACAAAACACAACGGTTTTCACGGTTGGTTGCCTTTTCCATTTCTGAAATGCCATTTGTTTGTGTAGAATGTTTAATCCTACGGCCATACCCTCTTCTCTTAAAATTTTCACCATCACTCAATCAATAATGAATGCTGAAGTCATGATCAATCTTCTGCCATGCCATGCCATGCCATCCCAACCACCACCTTATCTCCTCTCTCTCTCCTCCCAAGTGGGAACATGCTATTCATTATCATCAAATTTTGTAGCCAACATTTTTGCATTAAAATATTACATGATAATCATGGCTTGCTGCTCATGTCTCTTTGTGGATCAACGCAACCCCCCATTACCACCCACACCATCATCAAAATCTTCACAAATCACAAAACTCCCCTCTCTCCCTTCCCTTCTCTCCCTCCCTTCCTCCAAAACTCATGGAATCCTCTCCCATTGAACGCCTTGACTTTGGGAAGATGGGATATGGGTGTGTGTTTCTTCTTCTTCTTCTTCTTCTTCTTCTTCTTCTTCTTCTTTTCATTCCTTCATTTCATGATGACCCTTTTTTGATTTTGTGCTGTTTATTTGGTAGGTGCAAGCATTACAGGAGAAGATGCAGGATTCGAGCACCCTGTTGCAATGAAGTTTACTCATGCCGTCATTGTCATAACGACGCAACGGTATTTCTTGTTCTTTTCCTTTGTTTTCTTCTCTTTTTCAGCTCAAATATCTTGTATTTTTGCTTTTCTCTGATCTGGGTTTGCCTTATTCCATTCATTAGAGCATGCTGAGCAACCCTTTTGATCGCCACGAGCTTGAACGCCAGGAGGTTGAACAAGTAAGAATGAATGGACCACCCTTTTGTTATTGTGCTATTTTCATGAGATGATTATAGGACTTATGTGGTTTTTGCATTTTTTTGTTGTTTCAGGTTGTTTGTTCAGTTTGTGACACAGAACAGCCAGTATGAAACTATTCCCAGTTTGATTTGAAACTATGTTTTCTTTTTCAAATTTTGTGTGTGTGGATAGCTTATGGTTTTATTTCTGCTTTCCCCTTATTGTTGCTTTCATTTGTTTCTTTTGAAGGCTGCTCAAGTTTGCACAAACTGTGGTGTCAGAATGGGAGAGTATTTCTGTGACATCTGCAAATTCTTTGATGATGATGTAATGAATCACTGTATAAATCTGCAGTTGATATTTGCCTTATTTCTACTTTCTGTTCTCCATACTTCCTGGAGATGGAGTTGACTCAGAGTTGATATTTGGTGTTTAGTCTTGGTTTATGATTGTTAATCATATTTTTTTCCTATTTGGTGCTGATTGCTGGTTTACACATTGTGCAGATAGGGAAACAGCAGTTTCATTGTGATGATTGTGGGATCTGCAGGTGCGAGTTTGAGTAAATCATTCTATTATTCCTGAGTTGTGTTACCCAAATTTATGAATTGCAACTAATTTTAGTGATGAAATTTTGGAAACAGAGTTGGTGGACGTGAGAACTATTTCCACTGCAAGAAGTGCGGTATGCATTCATCATTAGGCCACCATTGTGTCTCTTTTGTTGCTTTAGGATTTCTTTTTTCTTTTTCAAATTAGATTATGCTGCAAATTTTTAAGTTTCTAATAGCAGATTCAATTCTTTCCTTCCTTTGCTTTTGCTGAACTTTTCACTAGTTTATCTTTTCTGTGAGGTACTGAAGGTTGTATTTGATAGAATTAAATAATAACAATAATAATCAGTAGAATTTGCATGGTAACTGTGTGTTCAATAATCTGAAAGAATTGCCATACATGTTCTCAGCCTCTTATTGGCACCAGAAGATCAAAACCACTATTGTGTATCAATTAGCTCTGCATTCATTTTTTCTTGTAGTTGGGACAGAACCTTTGTTTTCTGTTTTGGTATGCTAGTTTCCTAAACCTACTAGGTTTATACTAGTTTGTTCTCAAGTGATTTCTTATTTCATGTGCCTGCTATAATGCAATGTGACTTATTGCCCTCTGATTTGGATTTTTAAATTACTAGTGTACAGTTATGCTTCCTCTGTTTTTCCCCTGCTTCTTATGACAACCCATCAGAATCCAAATCCATATTGGGGATCTAATAGTGATCTCTCAAAAGCATAGCATTCAGGATGTAGTGTATCAATTCAAAGAATCCATTTCGAACCCATCTATGGTGTTTTGTAATTTTGTGAACTGTTTCCTTTGATTGTTTCCCTGAAATCCTCTGTGATGGATTGTTCTGTTTTCCTTGGAATCTGAAGGTACCTCAAATATTATCTACTGAATGGCACTATCTTTTCTTTTGTTAACCAATCAATTGCTCTATCGTGACAGGGTCTTGCTATTCAGTTAATCTGCGCGGTAATCATTCATGTGTGGAGAACTCCATGAGGCATCATTGTCCCATTTGTTATGAGGTCTTCCTCTCTTTCCCAGACTCATGTTTTCTGTCAAAAGAGGAATTTCATCTTTGTCCATTGGAAAATGAGAATATTCTGATCTGAATTCATTATGTTGTTACAGTATCTTTTTGACTCATTGAAAGACACTATTGTCATGAAATGTGGTCACACAATGCATTGTGATTGTTACCAAGAGATGATAAAGCGTGACAAGTGAGTGTGTTAACTGTTTGAGAGTTCTTTAGTATATAAAACGTTATCCCTATTAACTTGACTTGGTGTATGGCTTAGGTGCTGTTGCCCCATATGCTCCAAGTCGGTAATTGACATGTCTAGGAGATGGAAGAGAATTGATGAAGAGGTAGCTAGTTAAATTGAAGACGGGAGATGCTTTCACTTGATTTCTTAATTTTTATACTGTGCAACTATCTATACTTGAAGAAATGTTGACTGTTGTACCACAATTGTGACTTCTCACTTTTTTTTTTCTTTCTATAATAGATTGAAGCAACTGTCATGCCTGATGATTATCGGTATAGAAAGGTAAAAATACATTCCTTGGAATGCTTGCCTAATATGTGTTACCTCTATTTATATGTTGACTTCTGTTAAAAACTACAGATTAGACATGAAGTATGCTTTTGATGAGTATGAATATACCTTTTGTCCTTTATTTCTATGAAGCAAAGAACACCATGCAGATTTCATATGGAATTATATAAATATGGATGAATATGACGTATATACTTTCAGGATGGGTTGAAATGATAAGATTCTTGTTGTGCACATCAATCACACACACACGTACCCACATTCACAAATATCACAGTTTTATCAGAAAAATTCAGAAAACTAAGCAGCATGAATTGCAGGTTTGGATACTCTGCAATGACTGCAATGACACAACCGAAGTTTACTTCCACATCATTGGGCATAAATGCGGTCACTGCAGTTCGTATAATACTCGTGCTATTGCTCCTCCTGTTCTTCCTCAATGACCAGATTCTTGCTGCTCAGGAAACAGATCTTGCAAGGCAGTCAATTTAAGTTTTTACTCTATTATTATAGAGCCTTTTTTAACTCATCATCAAAATTGATGGTATATCACTATATTGTGCCTTTGAAACTTTTCATAGATTATTCTTCCTCCATCAAATGGAGTGGTTAATGTTTTTTGTGTTCGAGTCATTAGACTGAAATGAAAATCTGTATACTATGTAATATAGGGGGAAATGTTTATTCATGAGCCTCTGCTAATTGTGTGTGCTAGTGATGTATTGTTATTGGAAGATGGATTGACATTGAATTTAGTCAACACAATTCAGTGATTCCTTCCTTGCATAAGTCAGCCTTTGTCATATTTCCTTTGCTCACTGCCATAAGTTTATCTGCATAATCAAACAGATGAAATGAACTGAATTGAAGTTTTTAGTAATATAGACAACTACTCAGTTTTATGTGAAAAGTTATAATATATCAAACCGTCATATATGATGGTTCACGGTATACCAACCCAACATTTTGAGCCACTATCAATGGTTCAATTATGAAGATCATTTTTTAAGTATTGGAGGCTGAATCATATTGCTGGTGTTAAATCTGTTATTTTTAAATTTCACAAGGTTTTAATGCTAGTGTTTCAATCAATATGTCTTGACTCTTGAGAGTTGATAAAAAGCTAAAATGTATGAAGTATAAGGTACACCATTTTGAATATCAATTGAAGAAGACCAATTTCAAGATTTAGAGAGTTCATGATGAAGATCAGAATATACTTGCCTTCTATTGGAAGTTGAAAAGAATTTTGCCATTAAAGGGTTGGTTGAAGGGTAGAGCTTGAAGAAGATGCACTGTGAAGTAACAGTTAGATTCTGATATTCATTTTCTGAGTTTGTATACTTTAAGTTGTTGGATATCTCATTCTTACTTTTCTTGAATTTGTTCGGCATTCATCTAGGCTTTAATTAGAAAGATTTGAGTCTCTAGAAAACTATTTTTTATTAATTCTCCCTGCTCTTCAATTTCAATTCTATTTGATTTCAATAACACTGAACCATATATTCTTTGTACAATGATTTTACTTCATAAATGCATCACCATTTGTTCTGATGAAGATGGAGAGAGAATGGGTGAAGTGAAAATGTCCATGATAGAGCACTTGAATCTAGCCAACAAAATAACAAGAAAAATCCTTGAACATTTTTGCCCGTTTCCATACATGGGTAAAATAATTGATCCACTTGTAATCATTAAATAATTACTGAATTTTAGAATGCTCAACTAATGATATCCAATAGTGGAAGGTGCGAGAACATGACACAGGAAAAGTCAAGGTAGTTCTCCATTGTTTTTTGTCTTGAATCTTTTCCTTGGAGAAGTACTGAAGTTGCAAGACCCTCAGAAAACTAGTTTAAACTAGCATTCAAATTTCCATCACTACAGTTAAGGAGAGATGAACCACAAGTCCCTCTCAGAATCCTCTCCATCTAGATTCCTATAGTAAGTTAGTAACTATAGTAATTATATCATTATCAATTTTTTCTGTCATGTCTCCCATCTATGTTATATAGATGATAAATGGGGGAAAATCAACTAATGTAAGAAAGGACAAGTTGATCGCATCATGTCTCCAACCACAAGTGACCAAACTTAGCAAGAAAAAAACTACAAGAGGCAATTTTAAAAGGTAGGTCCACAGGCTAGTGATGGATTTCACACTTATTGCATGTTTGGATCAACTTTTTTCCTCATAATCAATTATGACACTCACAAGCTACTCAGATATGCTTCGTCATATAATTGATTCTAATCTTAGAATCAATTCTGGAAGGATTTCCAAACATGCCCTTAATACAATTCTATACCTATTTCCGGGCTAGGCCCATAACTCATACCATGTAACAACCATGCCATATCTAAAATACAAAGTGAAAACCTTCCAATCCCATTCTCAATCAAACAAAATTATAATCCAAATTACGCCAAAGTTATTAAGCTGACAATCGAAAAATGTCTTTAGTTGAAAGTTGAAACATTGTATCCACTATTCTAAGCCACAATATAGGTTAACAGTTTGGCTTATCACATAAGCACCACCAACTAATGTGCCAATGCAATGTCCAAATCAGATAACTTAACCTGCAGGGAACTCCAACTCATTTGTTTTCAACACCTTTTCAATTGGCTCCCCAAAATTTCAAATCCACAAACACACACACTCAGAATATATATTCCTTCTCAACCATCTGTGCCCTGCATCTCTCAGTTGCAACTAGCTAGTCTCACTAAGCAACTACTAGTACCTTTCATTCAAGTCAAGTTCACCAGATACCTTGGTGAGGACTTCATGGCTTCAACAGAGTCTGACCCTGAGCACAAATCATCTTCAACTCCACCACCTCCTCCGGCCGGCGGTGTGGACTACTTTAAATTCGACGTGATCCTCAGATTCCTGTTATTGGCCGCATCAGTAGTGGCGCTTGCAGTGATTACCTCCAGTGACCAAACAGAGCTAGTGCTATTCCAAGGAAGGCCTGTGCTACAGCCAGCCAAGTTCAAATACTCACCAGCTTTTATGTAAGTTGAGAATCATTCAAATTCTCTGCAATTTTACTCACCAGCTTTTATGTAAGTTGAGAATCATTCAAATTCTCTGCAAATTTTACTTTGTTTATTGCAAAATTCTCTTCTTTTCAAAATCAAGTTCAAAAGCTTCTTAGATATATGCTTGTCTATATTTATTTATTTGCAAAATGATATCAATCAAATATCTCGATAATAGAAGAATCAATGATAAAAAACCTCTAAATGAATTTGAAGCATACCAACTTTTTAAAATCAGAAAATTCCTTAATTCCTTGAAGAGTTTTTCCCCTTAATTTTTTTTTCAGTTGAGTAGCTAGGGGTGTGGAAGCATTGAAATTTTCGCTTCTTCTTCCAGCTACATGGAAATAAGTTTAGAAATCAGCCTCTTGTCTTGGTTACTCTAAAGATCAGGGATGTAATAATATGTTGGCCTTTCTTGAGCATGCAAGTTTAGTAGCAAAATTGAATAGCTGCAGATTCTATTAACAGATTTACGAGTGAAAAGGTATAAGTCAATAACCGTTGTGCTTATGGCAATTTGTGTGTGTGTTTCTTTCCTCTGTTCCTGATGTCATGCTCCTCAAGTCTTTTCTTTTTAAATTTAAAAGGTCAAAAGTCTGAAATACATTTATGATTTATTATAAAGCCTCATTTTTGTTTACATCTTTTTTTCCCTGTCAAACAAGTCTTCTATGTTAAGATTTTTAATTTGACACATAATATGGTATGCATGCAGATATTTTGTGGTTGCATTCTCTGTTTCTGGCCTTTATGCCCTTATTTCTGCTCTTGCATCTATCTCTGTCATCCAGAAGCCAGAATTCAAATTGAAGTTCCTCCTCCACTTTATCTTCTGGGATGCGGTAACTAATCAATTAACCTTTTATTCCACCATGCTATTCATCTTCTATTCTCAAATCTCTTGATTTTTTATATATATCAAAGTATCATAAGGTAAATTGTTCACTATGGCTTTGTGCAGCTGATACTGGGGATAACAGCCTCAGCAACAGGAGCAGCTGGGAGTGTCGCATATATCGGTTTAAAGGGAAACAGCCATGTGGGTTGGAGTAAAGTTTGCAATGTTTATGATAAGTTCTGTAGGCATCTCGGTGGTTCAATAGCAGTGGCATTGTTTGGCAGCATTGTGACTGTGTTGCTCGTATGTCTTTCAGCTTACACCATTCACAGTCGCGTCCCCAAGTAAATTGAAGGAGTATGGACAATTCAGTGTGTCAAGTTGATATTCTTAGATTGATGTGAATAACTTCATGAGTTGTGTTTTTTTTAGTGTTGATTATTTGTAAATGATGGCCTCCATGGCTCGCCAGTTATAATTTGCATTATGGTCATTTTGAAAATGGTGCCTCAAAAATAAAAATTAGAAAGTTTATAATTAAGTAATCAAGAACAAGTTACTCAATTTAGGGTTTGTATTGTGATTGTGGAAATCCTACTTTTCCTACTGATGAACACACAGAAATGCTACTGGTTTATTGAAGAAAACAGAGACTCAATCCTCAAGTACCGAGGTTGAATTCTCAGGAATTACACAGAAGAATCAAGAACACTAACAAGAACCCTAGCCTCTGGAATTCGAGATCCAGAATCTCCCAAATCCTAACCAACTGAATAACTGCTTGTAACTTCCCCCTTTCCCTTATTTATACTACTCAGTAGTTCTAACAGAATCACAACTATTAACAGAATTAGCCAGCTGTACTCTAACAGAAACAACTAACCATGCCAGCTGTTTATTAACAGATCAACTAACAATAACAGTCACACTAAGTTGTGACTTTCCTCTTGTTTCTTCTCTCATACACCTTCTTAATTGAAGGTCTATGCTCATCAATACCCCCCCCCCTAAAAGTTTCACCTTGTCCTCAAGGGGAAAATCAGGAAAAGCTTCATGGAGCTGGGCAGCAGATTCCCAACTGTTCTCACAAGCAGGTAAAGAGTGCCACTGAATTAGCACCTCAATCTGGCCCATTGTGGTTTCCCTAACAGCCATCACTGATTCAGGTTCCACCAAGAGCTCATGATCTTCATTTTCTTGGCCAAAGACCTCCTTCTATAAGGTTGTAACTTGAGAAAAACCTCATCACCAATTTGATAATCCACATCCCTCCTCTTCTTATTTGCATATGTCCTCATCATGTCCTGAGATTTTAAAAGATTAGCTCTCAGATCTGATAGCAATTCATCCCTCCCCACCTGCAAATCATTTACTGCAGCTATCTTGGAAGGAATTGTAGTCCCTTGAAGAAGCACAGGTGGTTCCCTACCATAAAGAGCTTGAAAAGGAGACATTTTGGCAGATCGGTTGTAATTGCTGTTGAACCAAAACTCTGCCCAAGGAAGACAAGTAACCCATTTCCTTGGCCTGGATCCAGTAAGGCATCTCAGATAAACTTCAAGGCATCTATTGACCACCTCAGTCTGGCCATCAGTTTGAGGATGGTAGGCTGAGCTAAACTTAAGTTGTGTGCCTGACACTCGGAACAGTTCCTTCCAAAAACTACTGAGAAATAAAGAGTCTCGATCTGAGACTATGGTTGTTGGGAACCCATGAAGTCTCACTACCTCATGAAGAAATAAAGCTGCCACTTCAGGAGCTGTAAAAGGGTGCCGTAAGGGAATAAAATGAGCATATTTTGTCAGCCTATCCACCACCACTAAGATTGTATCCTTGCCATTAGATTTAGGCAAACCACCAATAAAGTCCATGGACACATCTGTCCAAACCTGAGTAGGCACAGGTAATGGCTGAAGCAGCCCTGCAGGGGAGAGATTGTCAAATTTGTTTCTTTGACATGTGTCACATTCTGCCACAAAATCTCTTATGTCACTCTTCATCCCTTCCCAATACACCACTGCAGCCAACCTTCTATAGGTTCTAAAGAACCCTGAATGTCCTCCCAACAAAGAAGCATGAAACTCTTTGCAAAGAATTGGAATCCTAGAAGATTGCTTGGACAGAACCAACTTTCCTTTATAAAACAACCTGTGATCCTTCAAAGTATACCCTTTATGAGCCTCAGGATCCACAATCGGATCTTGTACAATGGCCTGTAGCTTGGGATCTTGCAACATCTCAGTTTGCCACTCCTCAAAGTCATTCACCTTAAGAACTGACAATGCACAATATGAGCTTCTCCTGGACATGGCATCAGCAGCTGAATTGTCCTTCCCAGGCTTATATTGTATCTCAAAGTCATAACCTGAGAGTTTGGAAATCCATTTGAACTGCCCCTCTCCCACAACCTGTTGCTCAGTAAGGAACTTCAAACTCTTTTGATCTGTTCTAATTATGAAATGCCTTCCTAAGAGATAATGCCGCCACCTTTGGACAGCTCTGACCACTGCCATTAACTCTCTTTCATAAACTGATTTAGCTTGACTTCTATCTGAGAGTGTAGCACTCCAGAAAGCCAGAGGCTTCCCTTCCTGAGTCAAAACTGCTCCTAGACCAGTACCTGAAGCATCTGTTTCCAGAACAAAGACCTTGGAAAAATCTGGAACAGCCAAAGTAGGTATCTCTGTCAAAGTGTGCTTAAGAGCTTCAAAAGCCTGTTGGGGACTAGGTCCCCACTGAAAACTATCTTTTTTCAGTAGCTGTGTCAAAGGCCTAGCTATCTTGCCATAATCCTTGACAAACCTTCTATAGTATCCAGTAAGACCTAGAAATCCCCTTAAGCTCTTCAAGTCTTTAGGGACTGGCCACAACCACATAGCTTCCAATTTCTTTGGATCAGCTGCCACAGTTCCAGCAGATAACACATGTCCTAGATATTCAATCTGGCCCCTTCCAAACACACTCTTCTTACCATTGATTTTAAGATCATGTTGGTCCATCAATTGCAAAACTTGTGTCAAGTGAACAACATGTTCCTCCATGGTCAAACTGTAAATCAAAATATCATCAAAAAAAACTAGAGCACACTTTCTCAAAACTGGTCTCAGCACCTCATTCATCAGAGACTGAAAAGTGGAAGGAGCATTGGTGAGGCCAAAGGGCATCACCAAAAACTCATAGTGGCCCTCATGGGTCCTGAATGCTGTCTTTTCCACATCCTCTGCCTTCATCATAATTTGATGATATCCTGATTTCAGATCAATTTTGGAAAACACTCTAGCTGGACCAATCTCATCTAAGAGTTCATCAATGACTGGAATAGGAAATTTATTAGGGACTGTGATTTTGTTCAAAGCCCTATAGTCTACACAAAATCTCCAGCTACCATCTTTCTTCCTAACCAAAATCACTGGACTTGAATATGGACTAATACTAGGTCTAATGATTCCAGCATTGAGCATTTCAGCCACTAACTTTTCTATTTCATTTTTTTGGTAATGGGGATACCTGTAAGGCCGAATGTTGGGAATGGATGCACCTTCTTTCAGATGAATGGCATGGTCATGTCTTCTCTGAGGGGGCAATTCAGTAGGTGCTGCAAACAGTGCTGGAAAATCTGACAAAACTGCCTTCAACAACTCTGGAGTTTCCTCTGCTTTAGCCACCTCTTTTTCTAACATTTGATATTGAAGCACATATCCCTCTCCCTGCTGTTGAATGGCTTTAACCAATGCATTCATGGAAGCTCTCTTCTTCAGCAATTCAGGCTCCCCTTTGAGGACTACCTTTTTATTTCCCAGTTTGAACTTCAAGGTCAGCTCTTCAAAATTGGCTTTGATGTCCCCCAATCCTGCTAGCCATTCTAGACCAAGCACAACATCCACTCCTCTTAATCCAAACAAAAAGAAATCTTGAGTTACCACAAATCCTTGAATCTGCACACTGAGATTCTTACACACCCCCTTGCTTTTCACTACATGTCCATCCCCTACTTCTACTGTGTAAGCTGGAGTTTCTGTAATCTGTAACTCCATTTCTCTTGCCAAGGACTGAGAAATGAAATTATGTGTTGCTCCACAATCTACCAGCACCACTATGGCAGTTCCTTTCAATTTTCCCCAAACCTTGAGAGATTTCCTTGAAGAAATTCCCTGTATACTGTTTAGTGACAAGTGCTTTAACTCCATAGCTTCCTCAATTTCTTCAGTGAGAGGCTCTAGTGTCTCAATCTCTTCTTCCTCACCATCATCCCTCAGCAACATTACCCTGAATTGCTTATTCTTACAGATATGGTTTGGTCCAAACTTTTCATCACATCTGAAACACTCCCCCTTTCTCAACTTTTCCTTCATCTCTTCCCCAGTGAGTTTTCTGTAAACTCCTCCCCTGGCTGGCTTACCTCCTACTCTCTCATTAACACTACCACTAGATGATTGCACTGTGCCCTGAGTTACACTACCACTACCACTTTTCTGTCCAGTATCAATTTGCACAGATTTCTGAAAAGTTGTGGATCTAAAAGGTGGTTTGAAAGAGGAATTATACCTGCTAGTACTGCCAATTCCAGCCTTGCTCACAGCCAGGTTCTTCTGTTCCACCATCAAGGCTTTCTTGACCATGATTGTTAGGGATTTGGGCTCATAGAGCTTGATTTCTGCTGCAATTTCCTCCTTGAGTCCATTAACAAAAATATCCATGTAATGCTCTTCATCAATTCCCTTGAGCATTCCTGCAAATCTCTCAAATTGTCCTACAAACTCTTCAACACTACCTTCTTGCTTCAAGGCCAGCAAAGCCGCAAATGGACTAGAATTCGAGGTGAGTTGAAATCGTTCCAGCATGGCTTCCTTGAACTTGGTCCAAGTAGTCACCTGGTTGCAGGTTTCCCACCATTGGTACCAGCTCAATGCCTTTCCATCCAAGGCCACCATAATCGCTTGTACCTTCTCTTCCTCAGTCGCTCCCTTCAGTCGGAAGTAGCGTTCCAATTTCTGAATCCAACTGTACGCATCTTCTTCACCCTGGAAAACTGGAATGTCAAGCTTCCTCCAACGCTCTGTTTGTGCATTTGCAGTGCGCTGAAGATTCTCTCGCGCATCAGCTTCGTCTCTTACGCTTCCCGGTTGTCCTCCGTTCACGGTGCGCTCCTCCTCCATTCGTCGGCGTTCTTGCTCGCCGTCGCTGTCGCCGTGCTCGCCGGCTCGCCGGCGCGTCATCGTCTCGACAATCGCTTCCAGATTGCGAAACCTCTGCTCCACGCGTTCATGCTCGATCGCACGCTCTCTCCGTTCTTCGTCGCGAATCCTCCTGTCTTCTTCGCGATTCCTGCGTTCTTCCTCGCGATCGCGATTCAGAACCTCAATGAATCTCTCAATCGCTTCCACTCTGGCTTCCATTCTGCTCGCTACCATAGACAAATCGATACCACAGCTCCTGGATGGAGCTCTGATACCAATTGATGAACACACAGAAATGCTACTGGTTTATTGAAGAAAACAGAGACTCAATCCTCAAGTACTGAGGTTGAATTCTCAGGAATTACACAGAAGAATCAAGAACACTAACAAGAACCCTAGCCTCTGGAATTCGAGATCCAGAATCTCCCAAATCCTAACCAACTGAATAACTGCCTGTAACTTCCCCCTTTCCCTTATTTATACTACTCAGTAGTTCTAACAGAATCACAACTATTAACAGAATTAGCCAGCTGTACTCTAACAGAAACAACTAACCATGCCAGCTGTTTATTAACAGATCAACTAACAATAACAGTCACACTAAGTTGTGACTTTCCTCTTGTTTCTTCTCTCATACACCTTCTTAATTGAAGGTCTATGCTCATCACCTACCCTCAACTTACTATACCTGTTTTAAGAGCGTATAGTTCGAACAGTACAATATAAATCTGCCAACATGACTAAGGCCTTCATGGACACTGAAGAAGGTAACTTAGGAAATGCCTTCTTTTCATTTTATGAGGCATAAACATGTAGCAAAGAAATAATCAAGTTGGTGAAATTTGATTGAACCAGATAGTTTCCAAACTCACCATACAAGGAAGAGTAAAATACACTCACCCCCCTCAAGATTTGCAAGAATGACACTCCACCCCATTCTTTTTAAAAATCTACACTCCACCCCATTTTTTATAAAGGCAAATTTTAGTGACGAAAACAAATTCCTCACTACTAAAAACTAATTACTAATTAGTAAAAATTTAAATAAATTTAATGCATATACACTATCATACATTAATTTATGAAAATAATTTTACTGAATTAAATTTAAAAAAACCATTCACTCTGTCTGTTAAGTCCACGTCCCATCTATCTCCAAATCATATTTCTCACCACAAACGGCCACCACCAAGCCTTTACTCCCTTTAACACGGCTCCACTGTCCCACAATGTGAAACCCCATGGCACCTCCATGCCTCAAAGTTTTGTTGCAACCTGAACCCCAGAACGTGAATCGCACATCCCTAAAGCCACTTGTTCAACTACTTCTTGTGAATTTCACCCCTTGAAGTTGTGAGTGAACGCTCTGTTGGTCTTAGATATTGTTGGATTTTGTTAAAAACGATGCTCCACCGCCTCGTTGGGCTCTAATAACCTCAGATCCACTTCATATTTTCATAATTTTGTTTCTCTATTTTCTTCACCCATTTGTGTTGCTTTTTTGGCCTACAACCCAATTTTGAAAATTGGAGGTATAAAGAGATTATTTTGATTAAAATTGAATTATTACCAAATATGAAAACACAAGCATGTTTCACTATGTTCGAGATATGGTTTGTAAATCGGGCAGGTGTGCTATTGCATAATTTGCATTATGAATTTACGGAGGAAAAACGCGATTGAGAGAATGAGGAGGATTGTGATGTTTTCATTTTTAAATTTATTGGATTATATTGATTTTTTTTTGAAATTATTGATTAACAATTTAAATAATAACTAATTATTAATGAAAAATATTTTTCGTCACTAAATTTGCCTCTATATAAAATGGGGTGGGATGTAGATTTTAGATAAGAATGGGGTGGAGTGTAATTCTAACAAACCTTAAGGGGGGTGAGTGTACTTTACTCTACAAGGAATAGAAGTAATTAGTCATTTAGTTACTGAAATATGGAAATCACTGTTTTTATTCCTGGAAGATAAAAATGTAATTGATGTTTGAAAAGGATATTTCAAGGACTAAAGATTATCTTTTTATCATTAAGGGACAAAACTGGTAATTTTCATTTTTCAGAGACTAAAGTGACCGACTTAATATATATTTCACGAACCAAAATGACAATTTATTCAAGGAAGAACATCAATGTAATAAATAACAGGACAATAAGAACATTTAAATAAAGCATATTGATATAGGAATTCATCACATTAATGATTAATCTCTTGTGCAGCTGACTTTCATCAGTTAAGTTCTTTAAAAGATGGATTAGTTAGTCCATTCAAAATAGGTTCTCATTTTGAGTAATCGATTGATAATAGTAACTATGCATTACAAATTTACAAAAGCACTATATGTACACATTATATAAACACATCCAGTACTTCTCAGAACAGAAATGAACTTGATTCTTGAACATCAAACTTACTGCCAGTATGCAATATATTAACAGAGGAATTTAGTGCTAGGGCTATGCAATTGAAGAATGAACCTTCAGTAATGCATTTCCAAAGACTTGAATTTCTTTCAACAATGCTTGAACTTGTAAATGCTACATTACAATGACTCTGGTTGAATACATGAATTTACATCAAAAAAACTGGTTGCTCTATTGGATCTATTATCAGGTTCATACTTAATTAACCACAACCATTTCAAAACATTATTTGCTCACCTAGCTCCTGACCAGCCATCCCCTCCCTGAGCACCCTTGCAAAAAAGTCTTCCAATGTATCATTTCCATAGCTAGGTGTCTTCTCCGCACTATACTCTCCAGTCTCGGGGTCCAAAATCAACATGCTTTCCACAGCATAGTACCTTCCAATTTTCCCGAACTCAGCAGCATCTTCCAGTGAAGGAAACACCTTCACAAGGTTGTCAAGCACCCCAATGGCAAAATCCATTATCCCAATTGGAACTTTCAAGAAATTAGGCTTCTTCCCCACAAGCTTAAACAACATTTCCCCTTGTTCCAATGGAGTCAATGCCTTCCCTGGCCCTCCAATTGGTAAAACCTTATTAATTTTGTCCTCACTCAGCACACAATCCACAATAAAAGAAGCCAAATCTGGCTCACTTATGGGTTTACAAGCACAAAGCCTCCCATCTCCAAACATCACATAAGGCTTCCCATCCTTCACCAACTCAACCTGACCACCTAAACTCTTGAAAAATGCAGTTGGTCTCACTATGCTATAACTGAACCCCTCATCCTCTTCAGCTTCCTTCATCAGCTCCTCCTCGAACTTCAGCTTTGCGCGCTGAAACTCGAGAAGGGGCTTCTGCACACAAATTGCTGAAAGCAACACAAAATGAGAAGCACCACGCTTCCTACCAGCAACAAGACTATTCTTTGTTGCCTCATAATCAATCTTCCATGAGTCCTTCACCCCTCCATTCCTACTAGCAAGGCATGACACAACCACATCAAAGGAAACACCTAAACTATTCAAAGACTCTTCCAAATTATCCAAATTGGTCACATCTGAGAAACACACATTGGCCCCTCTTAACTGAGACAATGTTGCATCCTTGTCATTGCTACCCTTAGTACCACTCTTCTCCCTAGCAACTGCTATAACATTAAATCCTCTTTTAACCAACTCTGTCACCACAAATTTTCCTATATACCCAGTTGAACCCACCACCAAGACATTAACATCTTTTGGATTCTTGTTTCTGTATGAAGATGGGGTGGTGTTAACAGCTTGAGATGGTGTGAGAGAGGCAGAAAGTTTCAATGTTTCTCTGCTAAACTTAATGGGTTTGTGAGGAGTTGAGCTTACCTTGAGTAGCTTGATGAAGTGAGAAGACTCTGAAGAGAAAGTGAAGGAAAGGCTTTGATGCTTGGGTGAGTGGAGTGTGATCAAATTGGAAGGATAACAAAGGGACATTTTCCTAAGTGCTTCTGAAGAAGTTAAGGAAAGGAGACAGTGAGATGGAGAAGCAGAACAAGAGTGCAAGTGAAGAAGATTATGTGAAGGAAAATCTAGGACAGTGGAAATACAAGGTTGTTAATCTGGTAGTAATCAGCTTAGAGAGAGAGAGAGAAGAATCCAAATGGATGAACATGATGAGATGACGTGGAGTTGCATCCATCCACTATCTGGGTTCACTATTCATTGCTATCCTTGAGGCTGAGAAATGCAGATTGGGGGAGAACAAAGCCCGAGATAATGGCCCATGATAACAACTATGGAATTGAGAAATAAAAAAAATGTGGGGTTGGACTCCTTCACTATCGAGAGGGGCAGAACATCTATGAGCGACAAAACTTTTCTTATAATGTAGTATTAACGCAACTGCATTCGTAAGATTCGAACTCGAAACATCTACTTAAGCTAAATCGAGTGTTGACTATTGTGATGTGTGTTTTTCTTTGCATAAATGGCAAGGTCAAACCAAACAAACACTATTAATTTAGGGAAAATGATGTATTTTCTGAAACTTTTCAACCGAAATTCTCTGAATTTTGGTTAGAATGTTAATTAATGTGAATTAAAGAAAGTTTAGTATCTACGTGCCAAACTTTTGATGGAGTTGGAGGAGGATGTTTGGCCGTATCTTTTTGTCTCAGTTATTCTAATAAAAATTGAGTTTCTCTTGCAGATTTTGGGAAAGCCTAGTTTCTAAACACCATAAACCAACTCAAGTTAAGCAGTGCGTTCAGATTTGTTTTTTAGGGTTTAGGTTTTAATTTTTATCCGTGTTAGTTGTTACAATGGAAAGTTTCCAAAATGGATTCTTACATTTGCATCACGAAGTATATGTAGTTCTAAAATTTTTCATCAGCCAAGCTTCAAGCAAAAGCCAAAGAAGGAGGGAAAGGAATCATTCAGTTAGTTTGATAATGATTCAAACCATATAACGGTGCCAAGTTTCTTGATAACAAAGATGAATCCTTCAGCCAAAAGAAGAAATGATATCCATGGATAACATTTGAAAATTGTAATGATATTTAATGATTATGCATAATCAACATGATGCACGTCCATGTGTATTATACTATGCTCTTATCCGTGTTCAGTGTTTACATTCAAAGAAAATCACTTCTGTAGCTTCAGCAGTTAGTAACTAGCACAGCAACTAATCTGCCACTGTATCTCACATTTTTACGCCATAGCCAAGTGAAAAAAAAAAAAACTGAGGAATGATTTTTGTTGGCTCAAAGTGAGTACTAATGTTCGATAGCACTAGTGCGGTAGGGGAATTAGATTTCCCACCCCCTGTTTTAGAATTGCCACCCTAGTCTTTTTAAAAAAATGTCGGGACTACCCTCCGGGACTTAAACCTCTATACCAGTCCAGAGGTTGATGTTTTGGACTAGTACGAGAGTTATAAGTTCGGATTCTTTAATTACAGTTAAAATAACATGACTTTAGTCCAATTGTAACATGACTTTAAAATTTAAAAGTTACATAATCCAATTTAAACAAAATTACAATACATAAATAATGTAATGGTGTAGGATGCCTTTGGTGCATAGGGGACTAATATAGGAAGTAAAGAGATTTATGGTGTAGGATGAATGAGTAATGGGGCTGGTGGTGGGGTTGGTGGTGAAGATTAATGGTGGTCAGAGTTGGTTGTGTGATAGGAAGTGATGGTGGTTGAGATTGTAATTGAGGAATATGTCTTTGGTTTGGTCTTAACTTACTGCATTCTGCTGCATTTGGTAAGAGTGATCCAGGACTTTAGGTTTCGGATCTCTTCAGGACTATAAGGTTCGGACTGATTGATAATTAAATTTACCACCCCCTTTTTAAGACGTCCAAGAGTTGAAAAACTGGATTAAAATGAAGCTTCAAGATTCGGATCTCTCAAACCAGATACTGTCACAAAGACAAAAACATGAAAATGCAGTGACAATAATATGGGACATGGGTCTTGGTCGCGATTCTTGGTCGGATATGGGTACCTCAATATCGCTTCTGGGTTGCTTCTGGGTCATACGTATTGAGAGCTCAGTGTCGCGATTCTTGGTCGGATATGGGTACCTCAGTATCGCTTCTGGGTCACACGTATTGAGAGCTCCGAGTGTTGATGTTCTGTTCTGTTCTAAAAGTGAATCTGAATTGATTGTTCTGTTCTAATATTAGCAGAGTCCGAATTTTCAACCTCTGGAGGAGTCCGAATTTTCAACCTTTGGAGGAGTCCGAATGTTCAACCTCTGGACTAAAACACGGAGGGGCAATTTTGGTTTTTCTCCACTTTTAAATGGGGTGGCAATTCTAAAACAGGGGTGGGAAATCTAATTCCCGTGCGGTAGTGCCAACTAGTATCCAAACATAACCGACCAAATTGAGTGTTTTTGCTTCCATTTAAAAATTGAGGAATGGGAACCTTTTCTATACAATTTCAACATGGAGAAAAAAATGCTGATTTAGATTTGGTTTCAACCCAAATATATACACAGCAATTAATCAGATGGTGTCAAGGAAATGAGCAAAGCTAGAGTACTTGGGCTCCCAACCAATTTCCTGGCGTGTTTTGGAGTTGTTTAATCTCTTACCTAGAGGATCATCACTTCCTGCAAAGGAAAGACACAACCAAAGGCATGATGCTTTTACAATGAGTTACATAACACCCCAACAGAAAAAAAAGTTAACATCAGAAAATGTGATTATGGTTCATCAGTCTCAAATCTACCATTTAAAAAACAAAGGAGTATCAATGCACCTGTAAATTTCTCAAATTTTTTACTGAATTTCCCACTCTTGTTGACTAGATCCATCACTTCTTGCCTGCCAAAATGTAGAAAGTGTTCTTTATATACAAAAATATAGAGAAAGGAAAAGAAGGATACAACCGTATATATTAAAATCACACTATCTATAACAGAGCGATTGCAAGAGTTAGAAACTAATCTTAGAAAGAAAGAATGTAACCTGGACAAAGGATGATTATCACAACCCAAGAAAATTCGTCCCCGGAATTGCTTCTTCAAAATTGCAATTGAGAGGGAAGCTGCATCCTGGTTCAGAAACGGCACATTCAACAAAATATTCAACTTTTCGTATAGACAAATACTAAAAGCAGATAATAAAATGATATGTTCTAGAGAAACGATAGCACTAAGTTCATGGACTAAAATGGGTCTACTAGCGAAATGCCAAATATGAAACTAAATATGCAATTATGATCTATAAAAATGAGTCTATTCACACCTAAAGTCCATTCACACTCAGAGATATGAATGGAGGAAAGAATTAAGAGAAAATGAGTGAAAATAGAATGAAAGAAAAAATTAGTGTGAATATATCAAAACTTATTGATGGGAATAAAGAAAGAACATGCGTAAAAAAACTTCATTTGATAAGCCCCGATAAATGAGCTTCAATACCTCAGTATATGTTAAAGTCGATTCCAAATCAACTTTGATATCTAGACATCCGTACATTAAATTCGCCCCTCATCGATTTAATTTTTCTTTCTATTTCTCTCTCGAAGTCACTTCACATCATCCATCACATTTTCATTTTTCTCTTGTCTAATAGGGGGGGGGGGGGGTCTAGAACATTTTCCTTGCAAGATATAGATATAACCACTACCACATCATTAAAATTTTACAACAGTAATAAAAAAAGATGCAATGAAATTCTGACCTCGTAATGTATAAGATTGAGGACGTGATCAGGTCGAGATTCAACAATCCCCTTCTCTAACCAATAAGCATGTGCACCTCTTTCTTCTTTGTTTAAAAGGTCAAGGTTCACACCAGGTATAATTATATAACTACAATGGAAAGAACCACCAAAAAGAATATATCCTGGAAGTCCTAGTGTATTGAATTCTCAAAAGGATATATAAAGTCCAGACAGTCTCACAACAGAGCCACCAAACTCCAGCACCACATTCTCAGCTTTTAGAAGGACATCAGTCCTGGGGCTCCTCCCAATTGGCACCACTGGAGTATCCTGCACAGAAGTATATCTAATCCCATTAACTAGACAAGTAGACAGAACCATCACCCGCCATACATTAAACATATGAAACATTACTCTATGATGTTATAAGTCTGAAGACGATGAGGGAAATAATGATGAACAACAGCAAAAATTAAGCAATTAAAACAAATTTATATTTATATATGGTTAAGAAAAGCCATGCATCAATAACAATAATGATACTTTCATTTCAAATTCAACCCCACAGCTATGAATTAAAGAGAAAGAGAGCAGCAAAAGATGTTTCAAGACCTACCTCATCACATAATCCGTTATCATTGCAGTCATAAGGAGCAGAGCTAGATGTATACAGAAAAGAACCTTCACCATTCCAGCACAATGCAGCTAGCCTGAATGGTTGACAATCCATGATACACAAGTTCAGAAGAAAAAAACACAACTAGTCTTGAAAATTCTAATAATGAAGGTTTGGCGCTTATCATACTTTTCCTACCTCCATTTTTGTTTTGATTGACATGCTATTAGATTAATAATTAGTTAATTACTGATACCTATTTGGGAAACGGCACTAATTAACATAATACCCAAAACAGAATCACCAATTCTGTTTCGCTAGGCATAGCACTATAGCACAACCCTTATAGGAGATTGAGTTGGGTAATCAAGCAGAATAGCAGTAGTAAAATACATAGTGAAAGTAAATATAGACTTTTAAACAATGCATAGATAACTCCAAAATAAACTGAGAAAAATACATCAAAAGATAAGACTTTTGACAGAATTCAGGGGCAAAGGTTTAGATGGATCAAGATCTTCTGTCACCAAATGGTGTCTCAATTTCCTGTCTCAGCAATGAAATCTCACACCTCAATTAAAAAAAGACATGAATGAGACAGTTACAAACTTATCTGACGGTTTTTAATTGACATGTCAAATTTTTATTAGTGGGACGGAGAATGAGACATTTTGGGGATAGAAGATTTCGATTCGATTATGATATGCTTCTCGATAATCCTTATGGGAAAAAAAAATCACAAATATGGAGTATTTATTCTAGAAATCTACCAAAACTCACAAAAGGTGTGAATACATATCTGCATGCTTATTTCATAAACATGATGGTCAATAGAAACTTAAAGTCTTGTGACTGTAGAAAGCAGGAACACCCTTCTAAGCCGAAGATTTTTCATTAATTAAACAAAAAATCAATTTAAAAAGACTAACCAATACACAGGTGCTCAATAGCTCAATCAAGGGATTAACTTCAAGACTGCTCACCTAATATCACCAAGGTAGTCTGAGGATTGGTAAGGCGGAGCACAGAAAATCACATAGGGGAATTTTTGCGTGGCTTTAGTCCAGTTCAAAGACGGAGTAATACCCATTTTAATCAACTCCTCATGATGATTGGTGGTTATTGTCTGTCCAAAAACTTGACAACCTGGATACTCCTGCTTCAACCGAAATATATATGTACATGTCAATACAAACATATTCATAAATGATATCAAATGCCAAGAAACCCAGAGCAATCACAATTGTCATTAACCAACCATTCTAAAAGCTTAAAACACTTCCATGAAGACACTTAAATTATTTTATATATTTTTATTTCTAACACGCCTCCTCACTCAATCAGGGCCCCTCACGGGTCCATTCAAATGGTGCGGTCAACACCCGAGAGAGATTTATGTCATAATAAAGTAGTATTCAAATACAGCATTCGCCCCCCTCAAAATTTTTATACAATCTTTTCCAATAAGTCATTTTTTATTTTGTTTAGTGTGTTAGATTTCTGTCCCCTTACTCATTTTTTTCATAAATGAACTTACTTTTGATGGCACTCGATAATCGATATCAATAGTCAATTAGGCTTGAAGGATAGACAATTCACACAATGATCAATCATGGAGACCATGATGCCATGTTAGGAGCCATGCATACCAAAATCTTAAACAAATGAGTGAAGACACAAATAATTTTATGTATCAAACAACACAACACTAATCCAAGTCCATGCACTAAAACCAACATGGAACTAAATTGAAAGTCATCAATCAACAAATACATATCAAGGCCAGAGATATAAAACAGTACCTTCCGCCATTGCTCAGCCACCAAACGACCAAGAACCCCAGGACCCACTATGAGAAGATCGTGCTCTCCAATTGGAAGAGAAGGGGAAGAGCCCGAGTCCTGTTCACTGGGTGCACCTTCTGAGACCTGCAATTGGGTAGCCATCATCAAAGAGAAGGGTGTTAACTTTAGCCCGATTCCGCAACTGGGTGTTGTAGAGTGTGAGAGTGAGACAGAACAGGGGAACCCAGAAGAAGAAGAAATGCAGCGGAGAGTGGAGAAATGGTGATGAAATGGAACTTGTGGCTGTGGTTTTGCTAGGTGCATGGAAACATGGCTGGCATTGACATGGACAACAGTTCCTAATCCTATGAAAAGCATTTGTTGATGATGTTTTCGAGGTAAAAATGAATAATGAAAGGAGTGAATGGTCACCAAACCAATCAATGTTTCACAAAAGCAGCACTCAAGAAGGACTCATGAGATGAGAAGAATGTCACGCGTCACCTAACCATGAATTTTTATCATCATGGGTTTTTTTAGCTTGGTGGTGAACACTTAACCATGAATAATGATTTGTTGACACCTCAAAAAATATAAGTGGAATAAGGTGGAGAATTAAAGAGATACAGTAGAAACTCTTTAAATTAATACTCGGTAAATTAATAAACTGTCTAAAATAATAAATTTGTTCAGTCCCTACTTTGGTCAATGTAAAAAATTGAAAAACTCGATAAAATAATAAGATAATAATTTTTCGGGAGATCCCTTTATAATTTTCGGTCCCAAGAAAATCATAAATTAATAATTCATAGAAACTGAAAAAAAAAAATATTACACTATATTAAAATATGATTCAATAGTTGTCTGTTTTCTTTTAAAGTTCAAGTTTATTTGGAGTTCATCTCTAACATATGTTCCTCTTATTTACATTTACTGTACTTCAAAAGGCATTATTGATTTCTCATGCATATGAACACAGTCGTTACTAATTTACGTTGAGTCCCAAGATTCGCTGCAACGTAATTCTAAGAGGCATAAACTAATTTGCCTTTTTGTTTGGTATGTACATTATAATTACTTAAAAACTCTTTAAATTAATAATTATTTATTTATCGATAAATTAATAACTCTCTAAATTAATAAATTTCTCCGGTCCTGACATTATTAATTTAAAGAGTTTCTACTGTAGGAAGAAATGAAAAAAGTAAGAAAGAGAAAATAAAATATGTGATAAGTGATAAGAGAAGAGAGATAGATATAAAAATAAGTGGAAATGAAGTGTATAAAAAAGGAGGTGTGTATATATCATTGTTGTTGCTTAAAAAGTGTAGATATCTAGAAGGAAATATGATAAGATTAAAGAAAATGATAAATGTGATATGTGATATAATAGAAAATTAGATATATAAGTGTTTGTTGGGAGAGACTTACCCACTTAGTCTGATATTAGATTCTCAAATATTAGTCTTATAGTTGTCGGTCGTCGGGATACCTTAGGAAACCCAAAAATATAAAAGAAAAATAAAATGTATGGAAGATGTTATTAAATGGTTTATGAATTGAGAATGTTTTTAGTTACAAACCCAATATTTGTCATCTAGAAAGACATTGACTCAATTAGTAATAACATCCAACTTTTCTTTATAGTGTTTTGTGTGTTTAATTTCTATGTTGATGTAAATTGGTGGGCGTTTAAGGGACCTATGGTTATAGAGACATGTCATGACTTGTGATGGTGACTAAAACTGAATCCACTCAACTATTTGTAAAAAAAACCTACTAATATTTATCATACATAGTTTTGTTTTGATATTCAATCAGATTCTACTCAAACCTTTAAAATTCTTGCTTTCACATTTTGTTGTTGGGAAAATGCGATTTCACTTTCCAAAACAAAATAAGTTGAAGAGCTGCTACATTTCAAAGGAAGAAAAAAAAACACATAATCCACCACCTAGCATTTTACCCCTTTGTGGTTGTGGTATGTGGGCTGGCTTGATAATCCGCATGCCACAAACCTGTTTAACTGAAGTTTAAATGGGCCAGACAATACAAAAAAGTCCAAATTCTTCCCATTAAGGGTTGGGCTTTGCCCCTTTCTCAATCAAACATGAACCTTTGACCAAAGGTAAACTTTTTTTTGAAGATTTTATTGAATAAAAATGTAAGGCATTTTATTTACAATAGTAAAGAGGGAGTAAATGCTAAATACTCTACTTGGGTCCAGTTTAGGTTCACCTACCTTAACAACAATCCCTGTCCTATTATGGCTGTCCTTACACTTCAACGTTTCAATACTTAATGGAAAAGATAGTCGATTACGATGGTGTAGCTATCTTACTTGTGTTTGCTTTGCACACATTATTCCCAGAATATTGTGGGATGAAAAAAATTGCATATCAATCCCACAACACTACCACCAAGCATTGCAAAATTTATCAAAGATTTGGCAAATAAAAATAGGTTTCAATTGTTCTTAGGATTTTCATTAATAAACTCTAAAAAAACTGGCCTCTAATTGCGAAATCACAAAAGTACACAAAAAAGTAAAAAAAAAAAATATACATTTTTCCTTGATGGACCAGTTTTAAGTTAACTGTAATTAAAGACGGAACCAAGAAAAATGAGTAAGAGATGAAGTTTTAACACACTAAATGAAATTAAGAATTACTAATTAAAAAAGATACTATAAAAATTCTAAGGGTGAATATAAAATAAGAATTTTTTTCACTTTTGGAGGTGACTGCCCCTTTTTAATGTCCCTAGAAATAGTAATTAAAGAAAAATTAATTTTAAATCTATAATAGTAAAGGTTCCTCTAGTCAGAAATATGTTATTTTGATTAAGTACATGCTTTAATTGAACTTTCCGTTATTTTTATCATAAATATTGACCAACTATTAACTAACAATCCCATTTTAGTTGTGAAAGCAATGTCCTAACATCTAGTTTTATAGCTTAAGACCCCCAAAACAAGCCCCAAAAAATGCAATAAAGTACACATCGACTGATTAGGTGGGCATGGGATCCAATGTAAGGCTTTCCCATCAACTAAGCCAATTAATTATTTTTACCACATGCAATGCAACTATAAAAAAAAGGAAAAACCACCATGAATGTGATTTGCTTAAACACTTTCATGTTACGTGACTCTACAGTGTGTTTGAATTTACAGTTAAACCCACTCCTCTTTTACACAAGAAAAACTATTTAATTTATTGGATTAAGTTTACCATGGAAACTTCTTCACTTTGACACAAACACATTACTAAACTAAACTAAAACTTGAGTTTTACTTTGTGTAATGGTGCTGAAAATTTTCTACCACTTGATTAAAATCAAATCAATTTTTTTCCCAAAATATCTTCTCATAGTCGACAGTTATGAGACTAATCATTTGAGACTAGATCACGTTAATTGGGTAGTCATCTCTCAACAATTGCTTATAAAATAAATTTTGAGAAAAAACCTATACGAGTTATTTGTGAGTATTAAAATTATTTTTTAAGAAAAATAAGTTAATTAAAATATGTTGGACTTTTATTTTCTTTCTTTTTCTATCAATCAATGTCCAATGCTATCTTCAATGTTTATTATTTGGTGAGTCTGTTAGTGTCATTTTCAACCGTGATTATTTATCTCATCGCAGATGCTCGCATTAAACGGTAACTAACGACCACATGCTTATTTAATTAATCTTACGAAAGTAAAATTTTGCCCATTGAACATTGGAATAGTTAAATATAGAATTTATTTTCACATATATAATTAACTTTAACATAAGATAATTAATTAAGTCCCCTAAAATTCATTATTTATTCATCACATAGTTGCTTTTAGCTCATTTTGCTAGTCAGAATAACTGCAGAGACCATTGTCATTGTGGGTAGAACAGAGAGAAGTTGGAAAAAACAGGGAGATCCATTCCCATTGTTTCTTCTTCTCTCTCTCTTTAAACATTCTTTTCTTTTCTTTTCTTTTCACTGATCCTGGAATCTGGTAAGACCCCTTAACTGTTTCAACTCTGATTTTTCTTCCATATCCAAATCTACCATCCTCAAATAAAAAAGGAGAAAAAAAAAACAGACCCACCTTAAAGGAGCAAAAAAAAAAAAACAAACTTGGTCTTGTTTTCTTTGACTACACCACAATTTGTGTTTGTGGGGTGTCTCAAAATCATTGCTTCTTCACTTTTGTCTGCCAAAGTTAGAGCCTTTTGAATTAGCGTTTGCACATTCCAGCTTTGCAAGATTTATCATTAGGGTTTTTCAAGCCTGAATGATTGTTTGGATGGTGAGAAAGTGAGGGGAAATGTGGTTGGAGCAAGTGTGGGAGAGTGATGGGGGAGTAAATGAGAGATTTTGAGAGATGGGGTGTGTGTTTGGGAAAAGGTCATCTGTGGAGGAGAGGAGAGAGGAGGTGAGAGAAGCAAAAGCTGAGGTTGTTGGTGGAGGAGGAGGAGAAGGAGAGGCTAAGAATGTGAAGAAAGAGGGTGGAGGAGAGGTTGAGAAGAGGACAAGGCCTAGTGGGGAGAGAAGGAGGCGATCTTCGAAGCCGAATCCGAGGCTGAGCAATCCTCCTAATAATGTTCATGGTGAGCAGGTGGCGGCAGGGTGGCCCTCTTGGCTCTCCAAGGTTGCTGGGGAAGCTATCAATGGATTGACCCCTAGGAGAGCTGACACTTTTGAGAAGCTTGATAAGGTAGAGGAAATCTCAGATTCTGTGCATGCTTACTTTTGTTTCTAATTTAAGCATGTGGGTTCATATTTTGATTTGATGATTTTGATGAATGTTGAATGATATGGTCTTGCTCTTACTATTTGGATTTGGAGAAAGCATGAGCTGTTCCTATGTTCTTCATTGTTCATTGCTTTTTGGAGTTTTAAGATAGTATGAGAAATTTGGGCTCAAAACAAGGACTTATTGTTTGTATTGTTTTGGTTTTTGAATGCTAGCAATGACAGCTCGTAAAATAGTAATGTGGATGACATCTGTTGGTTTTTGGGTTGGAACCTTCCAATTGAAAAGCCTCCTGTCTAGAAAGTTTATTTTTCCCGGTCTGCTTAAGTGACAAAGATTGAATCTTTCGTTGTTACCCTTTTTATTTCTAAATCAGATTGGGCAAGGTACATACAGCAATGTTTACAAAGCTAGGGATACTTTGACGGGGAAGATTGTTGCCCTAAAGAAGGTCCGTTTCGACAATTTAGAGCCCGAGAGTGTGAAATTCATGGCAAGAGAGATCCTGATTCTGCGTCGTCTGGATCATCCCAATGTTCTCAAATTGGAAGGCTTAGTGACTTCTAGAATGTCATGCAGTTTATATCTTGTGTTTGAATACATGGTGCATGATCTGGCAGGACTTGCGACAAACCCTGCGATTAAGTTCACTGAGTCTCAGGTGTTGGCATAATTACATTACTACGTGCATTCTCTTGTTGTTTGAAATATATGATTCGAAATATTTTTCTTGTTTTTGGTTCCTTCCCAATCTGGACCTCGTTTACATGATCTTATTTGGGTATTTTAGGTAAAATGTTACATGCATCAACTATTTACTGGGCTGGAACATTGTCACAACCGTCATGTGCTGCATCGTGATATAAAGGGGTCAAACCTTCTTATTGACAATGAAGGGGTTCTTAAGATTGCTGATTTTGGATTAGCTTCCTTCTTTGATCCTGATCACAAGCACCCAATGACCAGTAGAGTTGTGACTTTATGGTACCGACCTCCAGAACTTCTTCTTGGGGCCACTGAATATGGTGTGGGAGTGGACCTCTGGAGTGCTGGCTGCATTGTTGCAGAATTATTGGCTGGAAAGCCTATTATGCCTGGTCGAACAGAGGTAACTTCTATGATAAGATGCTTTATAAATGTTCTATAATTGCACCTTTTATGAGCATAATATGTATTCGGTTTACTAGTCTATGGTGCAAGATATTATTTCCCATAGCCTCTCAATTATCTGCTAATTTATTGTGATATGTGCTTCACTTTTCGATGACATAGTATCCATCATGCTCTGTAGGTGGAGCAGCTGCATAAGATTTTTAAGCTATGTGGTTCTCCTTCTGAAGAATATTGGAAAAAGTCAAAATTGCCACACGCTACCATTTTTAAGCCCCAACAGTCGTACAAGCGATGCATAGCAGAGACTTTCAAGAATTTTCCACCATCATCCCTGCCACTAATTGAGACCCTTCTTACAATCGATCCAGATGAACGTCTAACTGCCACTGCTGCATTGCATAGTGAAGTAAGATAATAATTGAACTGACTAAATTAACGTTGCGAGTTCATCTAGTTCTTGTGATTCTTTCTCCTATTGTATAGGCATGCTATAACTGCATAACTGGATGCTTTTCTCATGTTTAATTCTTAAATATAATAGTTAACTTGACCAAGCTTATATCCTTATATAACTATGAAAAACAATATCATATTACATAATCAGGGGCTTCTTAGCTAAGTTACATGGCTTATCTTACTTCCCCAATGCTCTTGCTTTTGTGAATTTTTTTTTCATAGGTATTCAGTTGTGTGCATCTTTTTCCCCCCTTTAATAAAAGAGGAATATTAAATTATTAGATTTATACTTTAACCAAATGCACCAAAGTGTAGCATAGGTTATACTGAAGTGTGGCATTGAGCGTACACACACATCTTTCCACTGATTATTTAATTAGCATTTTGTGTTGCATGGTCTTAGGAAGATTTCGTTACATGCCTACCTTATGTTTTAAAAAGCTCATGTGTTGCATGGTCTTAAGAAGATACAATTTAGTGTTGAAATTGAACATTTTTTGAAATTGAGAATTCTCAAACAAAGAAACTAAGCAATATTTTTTTGATACCATTTGCTGAAAAAATGATGTATTTAGCATGCACTATGGTTTATGTTCAAATCAAACTATTGAATATTGTGTACTGTTCATCTACTATGTATTTTCATTAATTAATTCTAGATTTGTGATGCTATCCTGTTAGAAGGAGTATATTAGTCCAATACTTGGTTAAAAAGGTTAAATATTTGCCCAATATAACCTCGTAAATTATTGAACTATCAATTGTCAGTCGTTATGAATTTGACTGCTTCTTACCTTGCTTTAACTTCTCTGTAATCCTGGTCATGGTGATGCTTAGGATGACCTGATTGACTCCAGTTTCATGTGCCCATCAATCGTTCGTCCTTGTGTACTAATGTGCCGAACCCCGGCATAGCATCCTGATCAAACCCAAACTTACTTTTATATCATGAATCCCTGTTTATGTTAATTTTCTACTCTTTCTTTGATTATATCTTAATACTAGCAACTATCCTGTTTTGTTTCTACAGAATACATTCCTATGTACTATGAACACAGTTATTTAAGTTTTGAATGACATGGTTTTGGATTTTAAGCGCTAAATTCTGAACAGATATCTAAAACCTTGTCCAGAAGTGATGCTGAACTAAATTAAGTTGGACTTCGTGATGGATGAACTGATGAATATCCCTACAATCAGTTTTCTTTGGTTCTTTTTTCACTTTTAGCAACAAATAGAACTGTTTTTTGTTTTCTTTTTTAACTCCATCCTGTGTTAGAAGTTGGATTGCTTGTTTCTCTTAGTAAATGACTGAGATAGCTATATGTTGGCAATTGTGTTTGTATAGAGCTGAAAGTTTCAGATATGATGAATTGTGTTTGCAATCCTTATAGGGTTTCAATAATTCTATGTAAGGGTCCTAGTTTGATGTTATTTGCTTCACTTTTGCAGTTCTTTACAACAAAACCGTATGCTTGTGAGCCCTCTAGTCTTCCAAAATATCCTCCTAGCAAGGAGATGGATGCAAAATTACGGGATGAAGAAGCTAGAAGGTGGCTTAAATTACTTATGACATCTCATGATCTCAATGATAATTTAATCAGAATCTGATGAAACCCTTATTTGAAAATGGTTTACTAAAACTCTCAAATTTCACCATGTTTTTCTTTAGTTGGCTCTGCCATTGTGTCTTTGTCTTTATAATTATCAATGTTCCATTTTATTTCTGCCATGCTGTACTTGCTCATTTCACTTCTCTTCCTTTGTTTAGTCGAGCAAGTTGTTTGGCATGTGTATAACTTGAACATGCTTATTCAATTACCTTTCTCCTCATGATACTGGAGGGAGCAGAAGATATTTATTTTCAGCTGACAAAATGAAAATGCAAACATTTCAATTCTTAATTTAATTATGTCATGGCTGTAGATTGAGAGCAGCTGGTAAAGCTAATGCTGATGGTGTCAAGAAATCTCGTCCACGTGACCGAGCTGGGAGGGGAATTCCTGTTCCAGAGGCCAATGCTGAACTGCAAGCAAATATTGATGTAAGTCTGATATGGCATCTAATTCCCTCCAGCAAGTTTTCTGATTGCTTATATATAATGTGATGATCTAATAAATTTAACAATTGGCATTATGATTTAAATGTCAACTTTAAATGTATAACAAAATCCATTTATTTTTTTGTTTCACTTGGCTGTATGCAGCGGTCTTTGTCGATGTTTGATTGGAAAAGTTTATTTTCTTCTTTTTTAGTGGAGTTTTTGTCTTGGTGAAAACCTTTTTTTTCTTTTGTAGAAGTTTTGGCGAAAAGCTTTCATATATCATTGTATCTAATCTTAAAATAAGCTATTGTCGATATTTGGTAATTCCTTTAGGGTGTATGGTGTCTTCTAATATTGTGTGCTTTTTCAGTTAGTAGAAGTTTCGAAGCTGTGCTTAAAATAAAACGATTTGTCTTTTACTATATTACTGATTTTTAATCAGTAGCCCGATATATTTGCTTTTAACTTGTGCTTTAGAGGTTTTATATCAAGAACATGCCAGAATGTACTAATACTGTTGGACAAAATAGCCTTGGTGGATAGGCCAGGAGTGCAGATTGAAAATGTTCTGATGCCATTTTCTTGAATGCTGCTTTAGATATGGGAAATTTGGTTGAATTGGTTGTATAGGTAGCTACTATTACTGCAATATATGCTTCCCCTCTTGGAATTTATACTGCTGTTTTGGGTAGTTATATTATATGCTTTACCTTTGTACAGAATAGTGTTAATGTTTAACTCTTACTACAGAGACGGCGATTGATCACGCACGCAAATGCTAAGAGCAAGAGTGAGAAATTCCCTCCTCCCCACCAAGATGGAGCTCTAGGCTATCCTTTGGGTTCTTCACAACACATGGATCCATTATACGATCCTCCCGATGTTCCATTTAGTTCCACAAACTTCTCACAACCAAAAGCAAATATCCAAACCTGGTCTGGCCCATTGGTAGATCCTGCCAGCATGGGCGCACCGAGGAGAAAGAAGAAACATGGCAGGTGATGAGCATATGTACAATCAAAGGAGGATTCAAAAAGATAAGAGTCAAAGAAATATTCTTGTAGTATAACACCAATCATTTTTTAGTAATCATGAAGCTTCAAGCAATGTTGCTGACTTTATGTCTCACATCTAGTTGGTAAAGTCATTGGTATTGGAGGTAATCTATATTGTATTTCCTGCTCCCATTTCTTTCACAATGATTAGAGGTTTATTCTCTATCTTGTATATCTTTAATTTTTTTCCTCTTAAGTTTAAAAGTTTAATTAGGCCAGATGAACAACTAATAAATAGGGTTTGGGAACAGTGTTTGTGATTTATATTTCTTCCTAATTTTATTACTTACTCAAACAATTAAATTTTCGCATTTAACTTCTTTCTCCAGAAGCCTATGAACTTTGCAGTTCATATTTTTTGTTCTGGTCATTTGGTTTCTTCATACGAATATTCCCTGTTATCTTTTTTGTCCATTGGCATCAGAATTCAGAAATAGAGCATGTTTATAGTTAAAGGAGTGCTAGCAATACACTTTTTTAAACACTGTCTGATCATGACGATGAACTGTGACATGGTTGCTGATTGGACAAGTGAGATATTTCCCTCAGTGTTGACTGCTATTTGGGAGGATCATCAGAAAAATCATTTTCATCTTCTTTGTTTGCATTTGGACCACTCAATGGACGTAGTACTGGTGTAAAATATAAAAGCAAAGTTGGAATTTTGCTGTTTGTTTTATTCTTGGGTGAGGAGAGTAAACTCAAAAGTGGAACTTGGTTTCTCAGTGGAATGCCTTTGGATTCAACAATCAGATGAAGTTTACAGTAAAACAGAAGCACCTCAACGTTCTTTTATTTCTTGTACTTAGAGTTTAACCATTTTATAAATAATGCTTTAAAAAGAAAATCTTTGGTTGTCTTTGAACTCATTGATTAGAATTGACACCACATATTATCAAAAAAACTTCACCTATGCTTTGTGTAAAATTTCACTATTAAATAAATTGTTACAGATAATCTATAAGTATAACCGTTCTCACTTCTCATGCACCTTTCACTGAACACCCCTCATTTTCTCTCCTCTCTCATCTTAACTCCTTCTTGGTGGGATTTTATTTGGTCAAATCATTGTCCTCCAATTCAGTTGGTTTGGGAAGAGAAGATGGAACGTGTCTAGAGATGTAATAAACTACCATTCTACACCATTTAGTTTAATGCATTTTTTCTTAGAAACCTTCCTATACTGGAAACCTCTTTCTTCACTTTATGCCCCTCACTCTCAGTTTTTCACTATTTTTCTAGGTATTTAGTGCATGTTTGAAAATCGTTCTACAATTGATTCTGAAGCTAAAATCATTTATGAGAAAAAGCTTCTCCGAGTAGCTCATGAGTGCATGAGTTAATTACGAGAAAAAAGAAGTTGGTCCAAAAATGTATTTACCAAATTTTGGTGTCATTGATATTTCATCACAAGAAGGTTCCAATAGGGCCCACCCTAAAAACTAAGAAGGGTAGATTGAAGAGCAGTTGTTAATGAGGGGTTAATGAGGGTTGACAGTTAGATTCTAAATCTGCTTTTCTTATACTCCCTCCGTTCCTAATTATAAGATCTAGTTTTAAAATTTTCTAGTTCCTAAATATAAGACATTTAACAATAATCTAGCAAAAAGTATTCTACTCTTCCATATATAACCCTTACATCAATGATGTGTTTTCAATTCCAAAGTTTTAATTACCACCTACCATTTATTAGTGAGAGAAAATAACAAAGGGTAAATATGGAAGAATGTATGCATTTTTAAAAAACCAACACACTAATTAGACACATTTAATATTTTCATAATAAGCGCAATTTTTTGTATTAGGTCTTATAATTAGGAACGGAGGGAGTAAGTGTTTTCTCAACACATGGCAGTCTAATGTGCATGTTTAGAAGTTCTTCTATAATTGATTTTGGAGTCAGAATTGGTTTTGAGAAGAAGTTTTTTGTAAGTTGGCTCTAAGTTTCAAAATTGATGTTAAAAATAGAAGTTGGTCCAAACATGCTAATATCACAAATGTGCTACTAATAGTCTTTCATTATAGCCACCAGTCAATGTCTTGGTTGTGTTTATATACAGTGGTGCAGCTATCAGTTCTTTACCTAACCTTTTCTCTAGGACTGGATTTTCTTAGTTTAGAGTGAGAGCAGCAACAAAATAGGTGTGTTTTAGGGTTCCATCTTCAGCTTGGTGAGGTTGCAAATTCTTGAAGCCTGAGAATGAGTGGACAAGGAGGACCCGGGCCTCCTCCAAGTTCATGGCCTGGACCTCCTCCTGTTCTTGGCAACTTCTTCCATGGACTATGCAGTACCATATCTTCTTGGTTGGTCACATATTTTTCTTCTTGCTTTCAAAATTTACATTAGCATTAACACCAATAGTATATGAATTATAATTAGCATTGCAGATCATTTTTTCTTTCCATGTATAATGTTTAATAGAAAAAAGTAGTAGTATATTCTTTGATCTATCATTTTAAATTTTATCTTAGAACAAAATCTTATGAATCTGATTAAATAAATTGCATATACTTTCAATTAATGAGATTCAAGTAAAATTTCACTTAATAACAAAAGAAGGGTGCTCCTACCACTTCTCATGAACTTAATGTCATCATTTGAGAAAATCTGTACCTACCAATACCTTATACCATAGTAAAGGTAAAAAAATAATTATGCATAATTACCTCTAGTCAAAATTTTCAGCCCCTTGTTTTTAGTTTAAATGTGCACTATTAAACAAGTGCAAATGCAGCAGAAAATTTACTATGTTTTCAACTCCTTGTGCTTTGACAGTTTCTACGTAGTCTGCTGTTGTTGGCTGCTACAAGACTGTTTTGGGGCGCAACCAGAGCCGCCTCCTGTTCCGATGGATCCACCACAACCTCCACCACCTGTGCCTGGCCCACCTGGTCCTCCCATTCCGCCACCACCAGAGCCTCCTGGTCCTTATGGGCCTCCTGCTCCTCCAGACCCTCCAGGCGGTCCATATAGCCCTCCGGGCGGTCCAATTGGCCATCCTGGGCCTCCAAGTGGCCCACCCGGGCCTCCCCCTCCTTATTAAGGGTCTGTAATTGTAACCGACGGGAATACATGCATAAACCAAAAAAATTTCTTGTGACTGCAGGAGAACTTGTAAAACTTGCTAGAGTTTAACCATATTGTTGGGGTACTAATTGCATGAGAAAAACCTTGCACTTAACTTAGTGATTGTTTCATCTCAGATGAATGATACACTGATAAAAGAGTATCAAAATTGTACCTGTTCAACACTTTGCAACAAATAGTTAAATAAATTGGACATGTTTAAATTCTTGTCTCAGCTACTCAAATTGTTCATTGTGATGCTCAATGGTAAGTCGAAGTACCCTAGTGACACAAGAACACATCACAGTTGGTTAAAAGATTCTAAATTCTCTTTTTAAGGTTGAAGTGTTTAATGAACCATAGTTCAATTCCTTAATTACTTTATTTGAAATATTTTATTAGCCCTAAACAAAACAAAACTCATGTACAGGTACAAATACAATGCAGCGACACATTTGAGTGATGGGCATCTCGAGATCTTGGATTTGATTTGAATTGGATTGTCAATTTGTCATCGAAACATATCCACATGACCCTGTACGCAAATGCTAAGAAATAAAAATAATGTTTGTAACTTAATTATTTAAAGAGATCAATATATTTAACTTTTTGACATATTTTTAAGAGCTTCTATTCATTTTGTAAAAAAAAAAAAGCTTTTATTCCCTAAATCAATAGCTCAAAAGCGGAGCATTAGCGACTCTCAATTTAATACTTTTTATTTCAGGGTTGTCTAAATAACCCATGATAAAATTTGGGTTAAATCACTCATTGCCTAGATGTACTAATCATGTTATAACATGTGTTCTTATATTATCCACCTCATTTAATTTAATTTTTTATTTTACATTTTCATAATATTTGATTTATTAAATAATTTTATTGCAGAATAAACCTATAATTTTAGATAATAACATAGTACTCCTTATACCCAAAGAATCCCTAATCCCCATTTTCTTCCACACTAATCCCTTCTGGACACTTTTCTCCTATAAAACAACTCAAATGTTGAATTTGGTTCCAAGAGAACGATGCTTCTCGAATTCAATTATTTTCCTATGTATTAATATGAAACAAAATTAAAATCGCATCATATATATGATCATATCCTTCAAGGGGAATGTGCAAATAACCCAGCACCAGAGGTGGCGGCATTCACAGGGCCAAACTCCTACGGATCATAATTAGAAGTTTAGAACCCACTTCGTTGTCGCCACAGAGAAACTCGCCAGGGGAATCCTATTCATGTCCATTGCTAGGGCTCTCCTAGCTGATTCACGTTGTTCCTAAGAGCTTTTAGAGGAGATGAGCATGGAAAAAATAGGGATTATGGATTCTTTGAGGATTAGGGCTCTCCTAGCTGATTCACGTTGTTCCAAAATTATAGGTTTATTTTGTAATTAAATTTTTTAATAATTAAATATTATAAAAATGTAAAATAAAAGAATTTAATTAAATGAGGTGGATAATATATGGACACATGTTATAACATGATTGGTACACTTTGATAATGGGTGATTTAACCCAAATTTTATCATAGGTTATTTAGACAACCCCTTTATTTCAGCATTATTTCATTAGTTGATTGTAATTCACGTGGGTCCCATTAAATTAGAAATGAGACATATAGATTTAATAGACCCACATAAATTTCTATGAATAAATGAGAAAGTGTTGGAAAGAGAATGCTAGAGACGAACTGACGTAGATTTCATCGAAAGTTGGTGTCAATTTGAACGACGGTAACTCGTGACCGGTTTGGGTAGGATATCTTTTCGAGTGCGTTGGTGATGGCTGAGAAAATAACGTTGTTGAAACCGACGCTAATGGACGGAGATCAGATGCAAATTTGCTTGGTTAAAATATTCTTGACCTAAAGCAACTATAATTTGGGGCAAGCCCATGCTAATTAGCGTCGGCTTGGCTGATGCTAGCTTTAAGTGAAACACAATAGAATTTCAATCTTTAGTATCGACTAAGTCAACACAAACACCAACGCTAAATCAAGTCTTCTTTTAGTTGTACCATCCGATATCCCATGATAGAGATATTGACATTTTGTTGTCCCACATCAATAAAAATATGACTAATAAAGTACATAAGAAATAAAGAACAATCCATAACTTTATGTTTGAACTAAATCACCTATAGTCAATAATTATATCTCAATACACTTGTATATATTTCTATCATATATATTCACCGTTATCCGATCCCCAATACTTTCTAGTCACACTTCATGCCACTCTCACCACTTTGGTAGTTAGTAGATATATTCAATCCTCAATCTGTAATGTACAATGATGGGGGTGCCTAATAGGAAATAGAACAGAGCAAGCTACTAGGTCCACGTAACAGATTTTAATGCCAACTTGTGCCAGTACTATGTATGTGAACAACAATAACTTGCCAGTAATATATACGTGTGAACTACAATAAGATGTAATTCATCAAAACAATGTTCTATTTGCTGCCAAAAATTTGTCTGGAACATAAGAAAATGATGATTAATTATTATTTTCCCCTTATACAGAGTGCATATATATGGTCGACTGATCTGAGTCATAGAAGGAGAGAGATCTAAAACCAGAACTGCAAAAGAAGCAGAAGCAGATCCTTGAAACAAGGACCAATGAAATGAATCTGATTCTGAATCAGACGGCTCCACATACCCACCAGGGCCACCACACCACACACAGAGCACACAGGACAATATGAGTCATCACACACACAGCATTGTCTTGTGCATTGGTCCACGTGTGATGTTCATCCATAACCAATCATTCAATGCGTGACATCATTGATTAATCAGCCACATACCACCTGCAATAATTTCTATCCAAAAGAAACAAATTTAGGCATTAATTAATAAATCAAACAGTTAAAAGTAACATCATGCATTGAATCATTTTGGATAATGTAATGTTTGTGACATGTTCATGGGACTGGATTGGAATCTTTCCTCGTGTCCGGTAGGAACATGTCTTAAATTTTGTCTTAAACACGCAGTGCTCAAAAATTTAAGCAGTATTAGAAGAAAAATTAATCATGACAATTTATTTCATAATTCAGCTCTATGTATTAAAGAGAGTTTAAGCCAACACATGTGGACTCCGTTGCAACTTGCAAGTAGTCAAGGATATAAGCGATTTATGGTCTCAAACACATTGTTAAACGGAGTCAAATCCACCCAAATTTTTCTGTAAAAACTTGGTGAACGAAGTCAAACTCATCCAAACTTTTATGCATAAAAAAGAGAGAAATTTTTTTTTGTACATCGGAAAGTTAAATTGCACCCCCAAGAATTGAACTCTATACCTCCCCGCCCAACTCATTTGTCTGCTATCTCTTACTTCTTGAACTATCATTTAGGGACAAAAAAGAGGGGATACGGTTTAAAGCACTTATTATATTTTCTTTTACTAATTAAAAAATTCATTTTTTTGCAATTCTTTTTAAAAGATAAGTCACAATATTTCAAAAATGTGCTAAAAATAATTTTTTATTTAATTTAATTGATTAGATTACACATTTTAAAATTCTGATTGATTGATGGTGTTAAAAATATTTTTACTATTATCAATGCATCAAAATTAACTCAAATTGTAATTAAAAAATGGTAGATAGATTGTATGAGTCACCAATTAGGTTTCATATATTAACCTTATATCAAGCCATATCCCTATCCAACTCATCTATGTCAAAATCATACACCATGCAATGATTTTGTTAGGTCCTTAATAATAACCATTTTTCAACACAAAAACATGCAATGATTTTGCTAGGACCTTAATAATGTCTATTTTTTAATAACAAAAACAACATCAATATTCTGCGGCTCAACTCTCAGTTACCTATCAGAACGCCACGTGTCTCATTGTTTTGTTTCTCCTACGTTTACTTGTCGGAAGCAAAAGAAGAAAGAGAAAAAGAAAAGAAAAAGCGCGTCTTGATTGGATTCCACTTCCTTTATATATGAACCCTTCACCAATCCATTTCCTACATCTTCAAAATCTCATCTTTTACAAATCCAACTTAAATTCTCTTGAAAATCTCAACTGGGTTGTTCTCAAAACGCATAATTTTTCAATTCTTTTGGTGATTATTTGGTGTTTTTTTTTCTCTCTTGATCATGGAGGTTTCGGTTATTGGAAGCTCTCAAGCGAAGTTGGGAAAGTCTGATTTGGTGACTAGGGAACAGGGTTTTTGTTTTGTGAAGGAAAGTTGCAGGATTGAAAATAATAGAGTTAGTTTTGGTGGGAATATGAGGTGGAAGAAGGATGGTTTGCGTTTCAGTTTGAGAGCTGTTCATCATGCTGAACCAGTTCTAGAGAAGAAGAAGAAGAAGAGTCATTCTGGGTCTGGAACAGGATCATCCAATTCGGTGAGTTTTCTATTTTGGTTTTGTTTTGTGTAGTGTGTGGTTGGTGAAATTTTTGGTTGAACAAATTTGATACTTTATTTTTAGTTTGACTTGGAAGGAAGCCATTGTTTCTGCTATTTTTCTATATTTGACTTGTTGAAATTTATATCTGTTAGTTTGAAATTTCTCTATTTTTACTTTACTCCTTATTTGGACTATATGTTTCGCCCAAATACACTGATAGCATGTTTGGAATCCTTTTTCAATTAATTATGTAGCCCAAATCAATTTTGGAGAGAAACTTCTGTGAATGTCTTTTGAGTGGCAGAGTTGATTCTGAAGAACAATAAGTTAGATCCAAACATGCTATAAGTTTTGTATAATATCAAGTTTTAAGGCATTACAAAATAACTAACTTGCTTAACATACTATGTCACAGGTAGATGGTGTAAGATTATTTGTAGGGCTGCCTCTAGATGCCGTTTCTTACGACTGCAGTTCATTAAATCATTCTAGAGCAATTGCAGCTGGCCTAAGAGCGTTGAAGCTATTAGGAGTAGAAGGTGTTGAGCTCCCTGTTTGGTGGGGAATTGTTGAGAAAGAGGCCATGGGAGAATATAATTGGTCAGGCTATCTTGCCATTGCTGAGATGGTTCAGAAAGCGGGTCTCAAGCTCCATATGACCCTTTGCTTTCATGGGTCTGAAAAACCAAACATTCCCCTACCCAAATGGGTGTCCAAGATTGGTGAATCTCAGTCCAGTATTTTCTTCACAGACCGGTCAGGACAGCGTTATAACGAATATCTGTCGCTAGCGGTTGATAATCTTCCAGTTCTTGATGGGAAGACACCAGTTCAAGTGTACCAAAGTTTCTGTGAGAGCTTCAAGTCTTCATTCTCTGCCTTCATGGGCTCTACAATTACGGTAAGAGTTTTGAATTCCAAGATATCTTGCTAATAAAATGTTTAGTTCTGTCGTGAAAAGCCTCATAAATGAATCCATAATAGGATATCTGGTACCATCTTATAATTTGGACTAAAACCTAACTCTGCCCGAAGTGTTAGCTTTTGTGGTAGAGTTAGGCCCAACCTGAATTCTAAGATGGTATCAGGGTCTACCTTAGATCCGTGTATTGAAGATCACTCATGTAGGGTAGGGATCACCAGTGGATGTTCTTTCGTGCAAAGTTGGGCCTAATCCCAACTCTTACTCCCAAGTTAACTTTCGGGCAGAGTTAGACCTAATCCAAATTCAAAGAAGAAACTACATAGTGTAACTTTTGTAGTATCATGTTGTGGATTGTGTTACACCACCAATCCAAACACACTATAAGTTATGTACACTAACATCTGTTTTGGTATTAATCCATGTGATTGACATTGTCTTCATATCTTGCCATTCTGCAGGGCATTTCCATGGGTTTAGGACCAGAAGGCGAGCTACGGTATCCATCTCACCACCACAGAAATGGTAAAACTCAAGGAGTAGGGGAATTTCAGTGCTATGACCAAAACATGCTCCAACTTCTCAAGCAACATGCTGAGGCATCTGGAAATCCTTTATGGGGGCTTGGTGGTCCTCATGATGTCCCCACCTATGACCAGCCACCACACTCCAATAACTTCTTCAAGGATGGGGGTTCTTGGGAGTCTCAATATGGAGACTTCTTCCTTTCCTGGTATTCTAATCAGCTTATCACTCATGGTGATTGCCTCCTCTCACTAGCAGCTTCTACTTTCGGTGACACCGGAGTGACAATACATGGAAAAATCCCACTCATGCACACTTGGTATGGAACTCAATCCCATCCTTCCGAGCTAACAGCAGGGTTCTATAACACAGCTAACAGGGAGGGTTATGAACCCGTTGCAAAAATCTTTGCTAAGAACTCTTGCAAGATTATGTTGCCTGGATTGGACCTTTCCGACGCAAACCAGCCGAGTGAAACCCGCTCGAGCCCTGAGTCACTTCTTGCACAAATTATGGCATCTTGCAGAAATCATGGTGTAAGGGTTTCAGGTCAAAATTCTTCAGTTTTTGGTGCACCAGAGGGTTTTGATCAAATTAAGAAGAATTTATCAGGAGATAATGTGCTGGACTTGTTCACATATCAGAGAATGGGAGCATATTTCTTTTCTCCTGAGCATTTTCCTTCATTCACAGAGTTTGTTCGAAGCCTTAATCAACCGGAACTGCACTCAGATGATCTTCCTACCGTAGAGGAAGAAGGCACTGAATCTGCAGTTAATAGTCAAGAATCAAGCATAAGCATGCAAGCGG
Source organism: Lotus japonicus (assembly GCF_012489685.1). Lineage (NCBI taxonomy): Eukaryota > Viridiplantae > Streptophyta > Magnoliopsida > Fabales > Fabaceae > Lotus > Lotus japonicus. The sequence goes on along the minus strand of NC_080046.1, from coordinate 62,326,037 downwards.
CCTAAGTGCATGGTTGGAAATCCCTCTACAATTGATTCTAAGGCCATAATTAATTTTGGGGAGAAGATTCTTTGAGTAGCTTCTGAGTTTCAGAGTTTGTTCTGAAAAATGAGAAGGTGATTCAAACATGTTGTAAATTTGTAATGATAATAATCATGTATATAATAATTAGTTGTGTCCTTGTAATTTGTATGGGACGAGATTGTTGTAGGTCATTATGTAAGCATAGCAAGATGAGGATTCCTATTTCTGGTTAAACCTCAAGCAGAGTTGCATTCCAATTATTCCTTATAATGTATCGAAGTTGTTGGGTAGCAGATAACCTTTTTATCATTTGTGCTTTCAATCTATTTTCATTCCTCTAAAAAAAGTATAAAACTAATCACGGTGAAACTAAGATCGCAGTGGACAGCCACAAACCAAGGGAAGTTGTTTCTATTTAGTGATTTTGTCTCATTGTGTATTAAAACATCCACCAAGTACACAACAATCACCCTCGCGGTTTAACTTTTGGTAGTTACTGATAATAACATATAGCTTCCATGAGAGCAATAGATAAAGTGTGGTGCATAAGACCAAATGAATGGCGATAAACAAAATTTTCAGAACTCAGAAAATATATCTGAAGTTCATTTTAACTTGAACCTGTTTTAACTGCATGATGGACATATTTGACATATAATTTTAGGATAGATAAACTATCTTTTTCTCAGTAGATGGATGGTTTTCAAGTTTGTATACGATGTTCCTCTAAATGTTTCTGCTCACAGCCTTTTGTCTCTTGATGAAAATTTCTTACATTGAACACTCAATTCTCTGTCTGTTTGTTTTTCCTTTTCTCTTGTGGTATCATGTATTTGTCGTTTAATTTAGTACATATATTCATTGACATTCTAACAAGTTCATTTATTTTGCAGTTAACTATATGATATTATTGGCAATTTAGTTGCCCATTTGACTATTTTAGATTATTACTGGCACTTTGCTGAGCCATAGTAATCATAGGATTAGACTGTTAGTTTACATTATATCACCGTAGGCTGGTGTATCTGTTTCATTGGATAAAGTGTCATGTTTTTCCACCCAATTTTATAAGATTTAGTTCTACATTTTGCCCCTACTTTAGTTTGCACTTATTTCATTCATAATCCAAGTAAAATGTATATCAAAAGTATAAAGAGCTTATGATAGATAGTTGAAAAATCACATTGAAGTATTTAACTGAAGACTTTCTAATGGTGTACATAGTACTTTAATCATGATCTTTATGTTATTTAATTTCTCTAAGAACACATATTAATCCCTATTTATTTATTTTTTTTAAATACTCACTTTAACTGTTGATCATGAGGTATACTTTTTTTTATTTTATTTTATTTTAGCACAAATAAATAAATGTTAAAAAATTGTAGTGAACAACAGAACAAGTATATATACCACAATTATCAAATAAGAATGCCACTTTTTATACAGTTTAAATCACTATTTTATTAATATCTGTGACTTAAATAAAAATATTTTTAGGGAAAATGCTGTGGGGCACGACCTTGGGGCTCGTGCACCACGCACGAAGCATTTTCTGGCGGTTAGAAACCGCCAGAAACCGTAGCTTTTCTTTTTATTTTGACAGTTGTAATTTTGTGGCGGTTTTGAACCGCCAGAAATAGTAGGTTTGCTTTTTTTTTGGCAGTTGTAATTTTGTGGCGGTTTAAAACCGCCACAAAATTACTCTCGTACTATATAGCATTGCTCTATTTTTAGAAGATGAGGGTCAAAAATAATTATTAAAACCAATAACTAAAATTACACATTAGCAATTTTACAAGAAAAAACATAATTTACCCAATAACAATATATAAATGCTGTGTTCTATCCAAACAAATATATAATGGATTTTAATTCTATATGTGGCGCTGGTTATATCTAGTTTTTAAAATTCTTAGTTCACAGTTCACACAAGGCCTACCTTATGTGTTACTGCTTTTGAAAGAGCACGTACTACATTATGTTGAACAAGATTCTGAGCTTGTGTTCATTTCATCGCATGTATTAACATTATTATGTTCTCATGAATGGATAAAGCATGTCACTACTGAATGTTGAGGCTGTCCAAAGTTGAACATTGAAAACATACAAATGTTAAAAGCAGAGAAGATAAACAATGTGAGAGTATTTATGTACAAGGTGACCAGAATAAACAAATTGGGAAGAAGAGGGGATAAAAGATGTTTCAAGTATTTCAAGGATCTTCCCAGAATGGATGAATCATGATTGCAGAAACTAACTAAAACACTCAATGTGCAACACTGTCTTTGTCAGATTCAGTTCACACCATCAATCCACCTTCCCAAGCATTTTCCAAGATTGCTTCCCGACATGACATCCGACCTTCAAACCATGGTTTTCTACCAGCCTTAGAGAAACAGCAATATCATTGTGGATTGAAGCTGGAATGATTAAGAAGCAAATTAATGATAAGCATTTAGCATTGTTACCACACACAGCCATATTAGAAGTTTAGAATAGTGGACATTCAAATGAATACCTGTCTATACACGTCATTCACAAGCAATCTTGGTATCAAAGCTGCTGAGGCAGATTGCAAAAGCCTGAAATGCTGAGATAGGGTACCGGTAATCCATTGTAAACAAATCCTTCCCAATTTTCCCAAATTGTAGGATAATCTTATCATGTTCTGGTCCAGCAGGTCCATTTTCCGCAGAAGCTACCAGCTGAAAGTTTTTCACCGAGGCAACTGTCACCCGTCCATGAAAGTTTAAGCACCAACACTGCAGCTGCTCATGCCACCTGGGAGACTTGTTTTTCAACACGAGTGTCCCGTCTTTTTTATCAGCCAAAGGTCCAGATAAAGAGTTTTCAGCACGACTTGACTTCGACCGGAAAAATGGGAATGGGGGGAACATATCTACGTTGTTAAGAGAAAACTCGGTCTGTGTAGGGGCTACCCCTCCTGGTTCAATTGCAGAGGTCGGAATGGAATCCATGACACAATGCATTCGCCTAGGCCCCCTGCTTGCCATACATAGATGGTAAGAACAGCATATTAGGCATATAAGAAGAGTGCACAGTAAGCTAGAATGTATTCAACAAACACTTTGGCTGCTCAAAGTCAAAACATTATTGTCCACCAAAAGAAAACTATGGATGCAGGACAACATTTATGCATTGACAATTATAGTATATGTTAGATATCTTGTAAATAAGTAGGATATCTTGTATTCATTATAATTAGGTAGCATAATCATTGTAAATAGGGTAGCAATAATTTTGTATATCAATTGCATCTATTATATATAATACATTCCATTGTGTAGTTGAGACACACAGATTCAGTCCAAAACCTCTTGATTCCTTCTCATTTAACAGTATAAATGCAAGTTGTTAATTTCATGCAGGATGATATATTTACAATTTGTATTATCTTAAGATTACCTGGAACCTAGCACATTCAATTCGTATGAGATGTGAGCTATTGGATAGTTTCCTGTTGGGACCTTGGGTGAAACTTGTTTTAGATTCACCAGTCTAGTCGAGCGACTTTTTGTAATCTTTGCCCCAGCATGAGGTGGCTGGCCATCATAGATTGTGAACTTGGTTCCCAGAAAATTTGATCTGAAAAGGGGGAAGAAAAAGGTATAAGTATTCACGCCGATAAAAATAAAACAACAATAATCACAGAAATTGATTAGCAATGCACCTGAGTTTCCCAACATAGGCGTTGCTTCCCCTTGACATATCATCTGCATGTAAAGAGATGATATAATCTGTGCAGGTGGGACGTCTGCATTTGCGTGCAGCGAGAAGGAACTTTCCATCATCACATAGTGCTGAATTGAAGAAGACAATAACAAAAAGGAACACGCTCAATTAGAAGCTTGATGTCAAAAAGGAAAGTAAAGGATGAAAGAAAACAAACAAATTAAAGTTTTTCTAGGAAAAATTAATCACAAAGTTGTATCATACACTCACCACTAGTTAAATTGAGATACAAATAATATGTTTGGGTGGTCCGGTTGCGGCTTATAAAGCACTGGAGGAGATTCTCCCTTGGACCAGGCTGCGAAAATATGCACCAATCATGTTAGGTCATGCCAGAGTGCAGGAAAACAATTACATTGATTACTCAGCAATAAAAAGACAAGCATGACAGTCACATTCAATCATCATGCCCATCCACGAGCAAGGGAATCTTCAGAGGAGTCATACTATGGACAGTAGGAAAATAACATATCAAAGTATTCCACATCAAAGAGGCATCTTCTGAATTCTGATACTCACTAAAAGGGTTGCCTCTACTTTTACTTTTGGGTTTGATATATTATATGTCAACAACAATGTAGCTTCAATCGCCACTAACCAACCATAACAACATATATCCTTGCTAAACCAGTAGAACATAATTGACTTAGAATAAGCTGGCACAAGAAAACACAACTTGGATGTAAGAGACCTAAGCTGCCAATAATAACAGTGATTATACCCAGGTGCTGCATAACCTGGTTATTTACAAAGTCTAGGAGGAAATTACTCCCATGTAAAGTTAACAATCAGCTAAAAATAAATTGACATCAAAATTCGGTCCCATCCTTCTAGGTAATATTGAAAACATAATTCTGGTGAGGTAGGAGAGCTATAAGCATCTAGTATTATGCCAAAACCCCAAACTTCCCAACAAAAAAACAAGGGCCAACGAAAATAACAATTTTCTACAAAGAGAAAAAAGAAAATTTGAGAGGGGTTTTCAAAGGATAAGCAGGAACTAAGCATTTTCTTTTCTCCAGGAGATAGTATAAAAATCACGAATCAAAAGGTAAATGAAAAATAATACAAAGGAACAGATAATTACACCCCAAATAAACGAAGTTAACATTTAATTTAGTTATATCTTGGAAGACTCCAAAAATGGAATGACTAGTTCACCTCTACTACTACTACTCACAGCTAAATGCTCCCTTACCTACATACACATGGTCATGAATAGCTGCTTAATCTGTTAAAATAACCTTGAACACAATTCATTACAACACCAAGCTAAATTGCAATCAATTTTCACACACAAACAAAAAATGACACAGGATTTAAACTAACAAAGAAACAAAATAATATAGGAAATTGGAAAACCTTGTTTCACTCATTCAAGCAATCTTACTAACCAAATTGGGAAGTCAAACCCCAATTAAGCTCAATGCCCAAAACAATTAATCAAAACAAAAATCTTCCCAATAAAAAGCACCCAATCCAGCAGAAAAATACAAAGACAAAATTAGCTTTCAGAAATTCAACTCACACAAGAATTAAACAAACAAACAAGTATATAGCAAAATAAATTTCTATAAAACCCATGTAAAAATTGGAGATGGGATTGGTGAAGAACCTGCTTAACAGAGATGGGGAAGGTTAACTTGGATGAAAATTCAGGTTTCTTAACGATGTCCTTGGTGATCTCCCTCCAGCTCCGGCAAACTCCGGCACACGCCACCACACTCTTCCTCGCCGGCCACTTCTCCTCCGACGCCTCGATTCGGAGAAGCACCTCACGGAGAAGCTCCTGCGGCATGTTAGCCCAGCAGCTCTGCCTCAACCCATCGCCGACCACCACCGCCGCCGCCGCGTCCTCCTCCACCACCACCCTCTGCGACCTCGATCTCATATCCTGAATTAAGCTCCGTATAATCGCCATTCAGATGCGGAATTCACAATGAAAATGCTTCAAGGTTCAGAGGATAAGAGTATTAGTACTAGTTCTAGAGAGAGAAAGAGTAGGTGAGTGGTTTAAGGCTTTAAGCGTTGTGATTGCGTTGATTGAGGGGAAATTTTTAATCTTTTTCTTCTGGGGATGAAGAAAAATTGTTTCTTTCTTGGTGGGTATGAAGGGAAAAAGGTAGAGAGAAAGAGAGAGGTTCTGATAAAAAGGTGAAATGAAATGCAGTGTGATGATTCAGAGAGAGAGAGAAGGTGAAGAGAGAGAGAGACTCAAATAGTGGAAGTCAGGTTCATCATAATTGATGATTAATTGATTGATGATTAATTGATTATCTATCTGGTTGAAATGTTCATTGTACTCCCTCCGTTTCCTATTATAAGTCACATTTTTTGAAAAAAATTTGTTACAAAATATAAGTCACTTTCTAATATCTAGGAAGCATTAAATAATTTTTTCCAAGCTCACCCTCATATTTAATATGAAAGAGATGATAAACTTTAGAAGTATTAACTTGGAGAGAGAAAATCATAGGAAAGTAAATAAGGGTAATCTAGGAAAGTAAATCATTTTTTTACAAATTTATTACTAGTAACTACTTTTCTTAATCTAAGAGAATTAGTTATTTGTGACTTATATATAGGAACGGAGGGAGTAGTATCTATCATGTTTGGTTGGTTGTGTTTCTAGTTTTTACTGGTTTTTGTTATGCTTCCTTTGTCACTGAAAATTAAGATAAAAATTTGGGTGTAATGCACTTAATTAATGTATTCAAACATACATTAATATGGTTTTTGAAAAGTGAAGTGTGTGGTGGTAGGTTTAAATAACAAATTAACAATAATACAATATAATAATATGAAGATATTTTATAGCTGTGATTATGTGTATTAAATCATTAAATTATTTGTATTATAATTTATAAACAACTCTTTCCATTCTGAAATGTCTCTACTCTAATGGAGGTGGCGTGGTCATAGTGACATAGTGGGAATATAGAAATATATGCCAATATATCATCAGGGCCGGTCCTGTACATGTGCAAGCAGGCCCACAGCCCAGGGTCTCCAAAAAGAAGGGGCCTAAAAAAATTTCTCATTAAACTTTCCCCTAAAATAAAATTTAGTTATAATAATTAATGTTCAAGTTATTATTAATGACTTGAGCTGGTTTAGTGGTTAGTAACTGTGTATGTTACTTTTATGTACCGGGTTCGAATCTTGTCTAGGGCCTCCAAAATGTCGGGACCGGCCCTGTATACCATGTTGGATTATTGTTCGAGTTAATATGGATTTACACTGAACTCAACATTGTAAAATTATATTATTAATATTAAGTACGTAAGTTCATTATGAATAATTTTAATTTTCGCGTTGATATATTGAGATACGGTATGTTAACGTTTGCACAAATGTCACTAAAATCAAACATGCGCAAGTGAAAATAAAGGTATATGTTATCTAGTTTTATACCTTTTAAGTAGATTTTTCTTTTTACAATCACCTTGAAATATAAATTATTCATGTAAGTTATTGTATATGTTTGCATTGAGTGCATTGATGGGCTCAAAATGTATTGTGTTCAATATCATTTGAAGTGGATAAGTGTACATAAGTGGACTTCATGGTGATCAACAGAGGCGCTGAGAAACGAGTCACACCTCGTCCAACTTACGACCGAGCAGACATAAGTCTAATATCACGGCAAGATTGTTTATGAGCAATCATCATCTCAGAAGGTTTGCATAAAGACTTCACCAATGCATAATGCTTCGGGTATGATCATTCACTACACTAAAAATGGTCTTTTATATTACCATACCTAATACAGATTTGATCTGATCCTTTATCTATCACATTGTTTTTTCATAACTTTGAGTTTCCCTCTGAATACTCTCATTCTGACTAGAGTGTCAAAGAGCTTTTACTCTCTCCCACCGTGTAAACTCATGACTATCATTCTAGAACCATGTACTATCTCGAGAGACTCATAACATCTTGCAGCTCAAATTTTAGAAGAACCCTTGGGCAAGGGGAGGGGAGGTTTGGGTGAGGTGAGAGAAAGCTTTTATGTGATGGTTGTAGAGGTTGGGTGGTGTTTGAGAGGGGGAAGATAATGACCTAAAGTGATTAAAAATGTTAATAAAAAATATTTTCTGTATAAAAGAGGCAATTACAAGTTAATTTCTTAAACCCTAAACTTTAAACTATATTTCATCCTCATATATTTTCTATCTTTCAATTATTTTTCTATGAAATATCATCTATCATCTCTGTTCTTTTCTTATCCTCGCAACTCTACTAGATCAAATCTAGAATAAGATAATCTATCAAGAATTATACTTTCGGCACGGGCCCATAGCTTTTTCCTTTTCATTTCATACAGTTATATCTTTATTATTTTATGATTTTGATCCAGAATATTCTTCCACATTCAAAATCAAAACTGTTCATCACAAACAAATAGATAACTTCGCCCAATGCATATTATAGTAGCAGCACATAGATTTAACATTCTGCCGTTTTGGGGTATTAATATTAATTAAATCACCACTAATCATAAGCGGGTAGTAGTTGTTAATATATATACTTTTTTTAGTAGTTAATATATATACTTAATAGATGTATATTATCGCATAATTATCATATCTTAATTCAACAATAAACATATTTTCAAAAGAAAAAAGACAACAATAAACATTGAACCTGGACTAAACAAAATAACATTACCATAATCAAGTATCGTGCGACCCACACATAGATACTACGTACACTGGAAAATTACAAACGAAGGTTATCCATTAACAAAAAAACAGTATAATTGTGTGCATGATAAACGAGAAATTTAAATTATATTTTATATTTGTAGTTATGCTACAATCCATAAAATTGAGAGTACAAGTTCGAATTAAAAAAAACATTTGTTAAACGAGACAAATAATTATTCATAAACAAGTTACCATCAGTGTACATTGTATTTACACAAACTTCCAATTAATTTTTGTTAAATTCCATCAAAAATAAATTAATTAGTTTTTGTTAAATCAAAAATATGTATTTGCATTTTAATTAAAATTTAAAATAAATTTAACTATTCTTCTATTGTTTTCCCTTAAATGAATCACAGTAAACCATTTTCCAATCGAGCAAAATCGTTGAATTGAAGGAAAACAAGATGTTCATATTCAATTCAACAGATAAACAAACATTAGAGTTGTAAGCGGTTGGTTAGAGTATAGTCAAAACCGATGGCTCAGATCAATGATAACATTATAGTGAAGAAAAAGAAACTAAACCTTGTGTCCTCATCCAAAAGTGGGTGGATATATAAGCTTAATTTGTGGCACTGTTTAGGCTTCTAACCACAGCTTAGCAGTAGGTAGAGCAGTATTCCTAGTCCCACCATACCAATATCAATACGCAAAAACAATGATTTTCAGTACATTGTTAGGGCCCATTTCAACCAACCACTTAGATTAATTTGCTACCCAATTTTGCTTTTCACACGCTCAAGTTTGTTATAGATATCAATCATCACCTTCCCTTTTATAATTATAGGGTTGAATTCCATTTTTCTATACTCCCATCAATGTACTTATCAACTTCTCATAAGTCATAACACTTCCCATTGAATTAGGCTAATGGAACCAATCAACATGTTCTGCTACTTTTTTCATCTTTTTCCAAATTAATCATACTATATAGTAAAAACTGACCTCACAATTGTAGCGTAGATTAGTTTTACATAGGCATCTAATTATATTTTAATATTTTTTTTATATTATAGTTTAATTAAAATAAAAAGAAAATTTTATTTAGACATTTGTGGGAAACTTACGTATGTGTATAGTTATTAAATTTTTTGATAAATTTACTAGAAATCATATCTAAAATTTTCCAAAGTAGATAAACACAATGTATAAGTCTACATTAAATAAAAAAACTTGAGTGGTTCTAAATGGTACAACAACAAAACGCAAGAAACATAATAATAAAAAAACACTAAGATTCATGGAGTTGCACCCAGATTTAACCAAAAACGTGGGACTTGGGTTGCTGTATTAAATTGAAAAGATATAAAACAAGTTGCATAAGTAAGACGCCATGGCTCATTTCTATGTATACGTACCTGAACAATATAATTTATACTTCCTTTCTCTATGAAAAAAGCTTTTATTGTTTAATCTCTAACATGAATTTCTTATGGTAATCCTAAATTTTATTCGTTACATTTGAAATGTATTTTGAACCTTATCATAATAATAAAAAAATTGAGTTGAGAATTTGAAATCCCTTCAACAAAATCAAGTCGCCGGCTTCAACCGCAATTGTAATACCTTCAAAAAAACATACAAACTAGTTGTCAATTTTAGAAGATACAAACATCCAATAAGACTTACATAGTTTTCATGATTTTATTGATGACCAAAAACATCATTTGTTTTTTAATTGCATAAATTATACTAATTAATACCTTTGACCGACATGTAATTTACCATTGCAAACTCATTCTTTCTCCTTGTTGGAAAATTTCTAGAAAACATTTGACACGTAATTAGCAGAAAAAGAAATTAACATGTTTGTAATGTCCTTATGTCATTAGCAGATATGAACAAATAGAATAGAGACAATTCTTAAAACTTAAAAGACAAAAGGGTTGATTTAAAAAAATGACATAAGTGTTAAAATGATTTAACAATAGAAAGTATCTACTCTTTTTTTGGGTCAAAGAAAGTATCTACTTCAAGTTCATCAGTGCAAGCATTCACATCTGAAGAGAAACAGGGACCTGGCAAAATTCAACACACTATTTGGCATGGCGCCTGGTATTCTAGCAAAAAGTATTCTACTCTTCCATATATAACCCTTACATCAATGATGTGTTTTCAATTCCAAAGTTTTAATTACCACCTACCATTTATTAGTGAGAGAAAATAACAAAGGGTAAATATGGAAGAATGTATGCATTTTTAAAAAACCAACACACTAATTAGACACATTTAATATTTTCATAATAAGCGCAATTTTTTGTATTAGGTCTTATAATTAGGAACGGAGGGAGTAAGTGTTTTCTCAACACATGGCAGTCTAATGTGCATGTTTAGAAGTTCTTCTATAATTGATTTTGGAGTCAGAATTGGTTTTGAGAAGAAGTTTTTTGTAAGTTGGCTCTAAGTTTCAAAATTGATGTTAAAAATAGAAGTTGGTCCAAACATGCTAATATCACAAATGTGCTACTAATAGTCTTTCATTATAGCCACCAGTCAATGTCTTGGTTGTGTTTATATACAGTGGTGCAGCTATCAGTTCTTTACCTAACCTTTTCTCTAGGACTGGATTTTCTTAGTTTAGAGTGAGAGCAGCAACAAAATAGGTGTGTTTTAGGGTTCCATCTTCAGCTTGGTGAGGTTGCAAATTCTTGAAGCCTGAGAATGAGTGGACAAGGAGGACCCGGGCCTCCTCCAAGTTCATGGCCTGGACCTCCTCCTGTTCTTGGCAACTTCTTCCATGGACTATGCAGTACCATATCTTCTTGGTTGGTCACATATTTTTCTTCTTGCTTTCAAAATTTACATTAGCATTAACACCAATAGTATATGAATTATAATTAGCATTGCAAATCATTTTTTCTTTCCATGTATAATGTTTAATAGAAAAAAGTAGTAGTATATTCTTTGATCTATCATTTTAAATTTTATCTTAGAACAAAATCTTATGAATCTGATTAAATAAATTGCATATACTTTCAATTAATGAGATTCAAGTAAAGTTTCACTTAATAACAAAAGAAGGGTGCTCCTACCACTTCTCATGAACTTAATGTCATCATTTGAGAAAATCTGTACCTACCAATACCTTATACCATAGTAAAGGTAAAAAAATAATTATGCATAATTACCTCTACTCAAAATTTTCAGCCCCTTGTTTTTAGTTTAAATGTGCACTATTAAACAAGTGCAAATGCAGCAGAAAATTTACTATGTTTTCAACTCCTTGTGCTTTGACAGTTTCTACGTAGTCTGCTGTTGTTGGCTGCTACAAGACTGTTTTGGGGCGCAACCAGAGCCGCCTCCTGTTCCGATGGATCCACCACAACCTCCACCACCTGTGCCTGGCCCACCTGGTCCTCCCATTCCGCCACCACCAGAGCCTCCTGGTCCTTATGGGCCTCCTGCTCCTCCAGACCCTCCAGGCGGTCCATATAGCCCTCCGGGCGGTCCAATTGGCCATCCTGGGCCTCCAAGTGGCCCACCCGGGCCTCCCCCTCCTTATTAAGGGTCTGTAATTGTAACCGACGGGAATACATGCATAAACCAAAAAAATTTCTTGTGACTGCAGGAGAACTTGTAAAACTTGCTAGAGTTTAACCATATTGTTGGGGTACTAATTGCATGAGAAAAACCTTGCACTTAACTTAGTGATTGTTTCATCTCAGATGAATGATACACTGATAAAAGAGTATCAAAATTGTACCTGTTCAACACTTTGCAACAAATAGTTAAATAAATTGGACATGTTTAAATTCTTGTCTCAGCTACTCAAATTGTTCATTGTGATGCTCAATGGTAAGTCGAAGTACCCTAGTGACACAAGAACACATCACAGTTGGTTAAAAGATTCTAAATTCTCTTTTTAAGGTTGAAGTGTTTAATGAACCATAGTTCAATTCCTTAATTACTTTATTTGAAATATTTTATTAGCCCTAAACAAAACAAAACTCATGTACAGGTACAAATACAATGCAGCGACACATTTGAGTGATGGGCATCTCGAGATCTTGGATTTGATTTGAATTGGATTGTCAATTTGTCATCGAAACATATCCACATGACCCTGTACGCAAATGCTAAGAAATAAAAATAATGTTTGTAACTTAATTATTTAAAGAGATCAATATATTTAACTTTTTGACATATTTTTAAGAGCTTCTATTCATTTTGTAAAAAAAAAAAAGCTTTTATTCCCTAAATCAATAGCTCAAAAGCGGAGCATTAGCGACTCTCAATTTAATACTTTTTATTTCAGGGTTGTCTAAATAACCCATGATAAAATTTGGGTTAAATCACTCATTGCCTAGATGTACTAATCATGTTATAACATGTGTTCTTATATTATCCACCTCATTTAATTTAATTTTTTATTTTACATTTTCATAATATTTGATTTATTAAATAATTTTATTGCAGAATAAACCTATAATTTTAGATAATAACATAGTACTCCTTATACCCAAAGAATCCCTAATCCCCATTTTCTTCCACACTAATCCCTTCTGGACACTTTTCTCCTATAAAACAACTCAAATGTTGAATTTGGTTCCAAGAGAACGATGCTTCTCGAATTCAATTATTTTCCTATGTATTAATATGAAACAAAATTAAAATCGCATCATATATATGATCATATCCTTCAAGGGGAATGTGCAAATAACCCAGCACCAGAGGTGGCGGCATTCACAGTGCCAAACTCCTACGGATCATAATTAGAAGTTTAGAACCCACTTCGTTGTCGCCACAGAGAAACTCGCCAGGGGAATCCTATTCATGTCCATTGCTAGGGCTCTCCTAGCTGATTCACGTTGTTCCTAAGAGCTTTTAGAGGAGATGAGCATGGAAAAAATAGGGATTATGGATTCTTTGAGGATTAGGGCTCTCCTAGCTGATTCACGTTGTTCCAAAATTATAGGTTTATTTTGTAATTAAATTTTTTAATAATTAAATATTATAAAAATGTAAAATAAAAGAATTTAATTAAATGAGGTGGATAATATATGGACACATGTTATAACATGATTGGTACACTTTGATAATGGGTGATTTAACCCAAATTTTATCATAGGTTATTTAGACAACCCCTTTATTTCAGCATTATTTCATTAGTTGATTGTAATTCACGTGGGTCCCATTAAATTAGAAATGAGACATATAGATTTAATAGACCCACATAAATTTCTATGAATAAATGAGAAAGTGTTGGAAAGAGAATGCTAGAGACGAACTGACGTAGATTTCATCGAAAGTTGGTGTCAATTTGAACGACGGTAACTCGTGACCGGTTTGGGTAGGATATCTTTTCGAGTGCGTTGGTGATGGCTGAGAAAATAACGTTGTTGAAACCGACGCTAATGGACGGAGATCAGATGCAAATTTGCTTGGTTAAAATATTCTTGACCTAAAGCAACTATAATTTGGGGCAAGCCCATGCTAATTAGCGTCGGCTTGGCTGATGCTAGCTTTAAGTGAAACACAATAGAATTTCAATCTTTAGTATCGACTAAGTCAACACAAACACCAACGCTAAATCAAGTCTTCTTTTAGTTGTACCATCCGATATCCCATGATAGAGATATTGACATTTTGTTGTCCCACATCAATAAAAATATGACTAATAAAGTACATAAGAAATAAAGAACAATCCATAACTTTATGTTTGAACTAAATCACCTATAGTCAATAATTATATCTCAATACACTTGTATATATTTCTATCATATATATTCACCGTTATCCGATCCCCAATACTTTCTAGTCACACTTCATGCCACTCTCACCACTTTGGTAGTTAGTAGATATATTCAATCCTCAATCTGTAATGTACAATGATGGGGGTGCCTAATAGGAAATAGAACAGAGCAAGCTACTAGGTCCACGTAACAGATTTTAATGCCAACTTGTGCCAGTACTATGTATGTGAACAACAATAACTTGCCAGTAATATATACGTGTGAACTACAATAAGATGTAATTCATCAAAACAATGTTCTATTTGCTGCCAAAAATTTGTCTGGAACATAAGAAAATGATGATTAATTATTATTTTCCCCTTATACAGAGTGCATATATATGGTCGACTGATCTGAGTCATAGAAGGAGAGAGATCTAAAACCAGAACTGCAAAAGAAGCAGAAGCAGATCCTTGAAACAAGGACCAATGAAATGAATCTGATTCTGAATCAGACGGCTCCACATACCCACCAGGGCCACCACACCACACACAGAGCACACAGGACAATATGAGTCATCACACACACAGCATTGTCTTGTGCATTGGTCCACGTGTGATGTTCATCCATAACCAATCATTCAATGCGTGACATCATTGATTAATCAGCCACATACCACCTGCAATAATTTCTATCCAAAAGAAACAAATTTAGGCATTAATTAATAAATCAAACAGTTAAAAGTAACATCATGCATTGAATCATTTTGGATAATGTAATGTTTGTGACATGTTCATGGGACTGGATTGGAATCTTTCCTCGTGTCCGGTAGGAACATGTCTTAAATTTTGTCTTAAACACGCAGTGCTCAAAAATTTAAGCAGTATTAGAAGAAAAATTAATCATGACAATTTATTTCATAATTCAGCTCTATGTATTAAAGAGAGTTTAAGCCAACACATGTGGACTCCGTTGCAACTTGCAAGTAGTCAAGGATATAAGCGATTTATGGTCTCAAACACATTGTTAAACGGAGTCAAATCCACCCAAATTTTTCTGTAAAAACTTGGTGAACGAAGTCAAACTCATCCAAACTTTTATGCATAAAAAAGAGAGAAATTTTTTTTTGTACATCGGAAAGTTAAATTGCACCCCCAAGAATTGAACTCTATACCTCCCCGCCCAACTCATTTGTCTGCTATCTCTTACTTCTTGAACTATCATTTAGGGACAAAAAAGAGGGGATACGGTTTAAAGCACTTATTATATTTTCTTTTACTAATTAAAAAATTCATTTTTTTGCAATTCTTTTTAAAAGATAAGTCACAATATTTCAAAAATGTGCTAAAAATAATTTTTTATTTAATTTAATTGATTAGATTACACATTTTAAAATTCTGATTGATTGATGGTGTTAAAAATATTTTTACTATTATCAATGCATCAAAATTAACTCAAATTGTAATTAAAAAATGGTAGATAGATTGTATGAGTCACCAATTAGGTTTCATATATTAACCTTATATCAAGCCATATCCCTATCCAACTCATCTATGTCAAAATCATACACCATGCAATGATTTTGTTAGGTCCTTAATAATAACCATTTTTCAACACAAAAACATGCAATGATTTTGCTAGGACCTTAATAATGTCTATTTTTTAATAACAAAAACAACATCAATATTCTGCGGCTCAACTCTCAGTTACCTATCAGAACGCCACGTGTCTCATTGTTTTGTTTCTCCTACGTTTACTTGTCGGAAGCAAAAGAAGAAAGAGAAAAAGAAAAGAAAAAGCGCGTCTTGATTGGATTCCACTTCCTTTATATATGAACCCTTCACCAATCCATTTCCTACATCTTCAAAATCTCATCTTTTACAAATCCAACTTAAATTCTCTTGAAAATCTCAACTGGGTTGTTCTCAAAACGCATAATTTTTCAATTCTTTTGGTGATTATTTGGTGTTTTTTTTTCTCTCTTGATCATGGAGGTTTCGGTTATTGGAAGCTCTCAAGCGAAGTTGGGAAAGTCTGATTTGGTGACTAGGGAACAGGGTTTTTGTTTTGTGAAGGAAAGTTGCAGGATTGAAAATAATAGAGTTAGTTTTGGTGGGAATATGAGGTGGAAGAAGGATGGTTTGCGTTTCAGTTTGAGAGCTGTTCATCATGCTGAACCAGTTCTAGAGAAGAAGAAGAAGAAGAGTCATTCTGGGTCTGGAACAGGATCATCCAATTCGGTGAGTTTTCTATTTTGGTTTTGTTTTGTGTAGTGTGTGGTTGGTGAAATTTTTGGTTGAACAAATTTGATACTTTATTTTTAGTTTGACTTGGAAGGAAGCCATTGTTTCTGCTATTTTTCTATATTTGACTTGTTGAAATTTATATCTGTTAGTTTGAAATTTCTCTATTTTTACTTTACTCCTTATTTGGACTATATGTTTCGCCCAAATACACTGATAGCATGTTTGGAATCCTTTTTCAATTAATTATGTAGCCCAAATCAATTTTGGAGAGAAACTTCTGTGAATGTCTTTTGAGTGGCAGAGTTGATTCTGAAGAACAATAAGTTAGATCCAAACATGCTATAAGTTTTGTATAATATCAAGTTTTAAGGCATTACAAAATAACTAACTTGCTTAACATACTATGTCACAGGTAGATGGTGTAAGATTATTTGTAGGGCTGCCTCTAGATGCCGTTTCTTACGACTGCAGTTCATTAAATCATTCTAGAGCAATTGCAGCTGGCCTAAGAGCGTTGAAGCTATTAGGAGTAGAAGGTGTTGAGCTCCCTGTTTGGTGGGGAATTGTTGAGAAAGAGGCCATGGGAGAATATAATTGGTCAGGCTATCTTGCCATTGCTGAGATGGTTCAGAAAGCGGGTCTCAAGCTCCATATGACCCTTTGCTTTCATGGGTCTGAAAAACCAAACATTCCCCTACCCAAATGGGTGTCCAAGATTGGTGAATCTCAGTCCAGTATTTTCTTCACAGACCGGTCAGGACAGCGTTATAACGAATATCTGTCGCTAGCGGTTGATAATCTTCCAGTTCTTGATGGGAAGACACCAGTTCAAGTGTACCAAAGTTTCTGTGAGAGCTTCAAGTCTTCATTCTCTGCCTTCATGGGCTCTACAATTACGGTAAGAGTTTTGAATTCCAAGATATCTTGCTAATAAAATGTTTAGTTCTGTCGTGAAAAGCCTCATAAATGAATCCATAATAGGATATCTGGTACCATCTTATAATTTGGACTAAAACCTAACTCTGCCCGAAGTGTTAGCTTTTGTGGTAGAGTTAGGCCCAACCTGAATTCTAAGATGGTATCAGGGTCTACCTTAGATCCGTGTATTGAAGATCACTCATGTAGGGTAGGGATCACCAGTGGATGTTCTTTCGTGCAAAGTTGGGCCTAATCCCAACTCTTACTCCCAAGTTAACTTTCGGGCAGAGTTAGACCTAATCCAAATTCAAAGAAGAAACTACATAGTGTAACTTTTGTAGTATCATGTTGTGGATTGTGTTACACCACCAATCCAAACACACTATAAGTTATGTACACTAACATCTGTTTTGGTATTAATCCATGTGATTGACATTGTCTTCATATCTTGCCATTCTGCAGGGCATTTCCATGGGTTTAGGACCAGAAGGCGAGCTACGGTATCCATCTCACCACCACAGAAATGGTAAAACTCAAGGAGTAGGGGAATTTTAGTGCTATGACCAAAACATGCTCCAACTTCTCAAGCAACATGCTGAGGCATCTGGAAATCCTTTATGGGGGCTTGGTGGTCCTCATGATGTCCCCACCTATGACCAGCCACCACACTCCAATAACTTCTTCAAGGATGGGGGTTCTTGGGAGTCTCAATATGGAGACTTCTTCCTTTCCTGGTATTCTAATCAGCTTATCACTCATGGTGATTGCCTCCTCTCACTAGCAGCTTCTACTTTCGGTGACACCGGAGTGACAATACATGGAAAAATCCCACTCATGCACACTTGGTATGGAACTCAATCCCATCCTTCCGAGCTAACAGCAGGGTTCTATAACACAGCTAACAGGGAGGGTTATGAACCCGTTGCAAAAATCTTTGCTAAGAACTCTTGCAAGATTATGTTGCCTGGATTGGACCTTTCCGACGCAAACCAGCCGAGTGAAACCCGCTCGAGCCCTGAGTCACTTCTTGCACAAATTATGGCATCTTGCAGAAATCATGGTGTAAGGGTTTCAGGTCAAAATTCTTCAGTTTTTGGTGCACCAGAGGGTTTTGATCAAATTAAGAAGAATTTATCAGGAGATAATGTGCTGGACTTGTTCACATATCAGAGAATGGGAGCATATTTCTTTTCTCCTGAGCATTTTCCTTCATTCACAGAGTTTGTTCGAAGCCTTAATCAACCGGAACTGCACTCAGATGATCTTCCTACCGTAGAGGAAGAAGGCACTGAATCTGCAGTTAATAGTCAAGAATCAAGCATAAGCATGCAAGCGGCCTAAGTGCATGGTTGGAAATCCCTCTACAATTGATTCTAAGGCCATAATTAATTTTGGGGAGAAGATTCTTTGAGTAGCTTCTGAGTTTCAGAGTTTGTTCTGAAAAATGAGAAGGTGATTCAAACATGTTGTAAATTTGTAATGATAATAATCATGTATATAATAATTAGTTGTGTCCTTGTAATTTGTATGGGACGAGATTGTTGTAGGTCATTATGTAAGCATAGCAAGATGAGGATTCCTATTTCTGGTTAAACCTCAAGCAGAGTTGCATTCCAATTATTCCTTATAATGTATCGAAGTT
Source organism: Lotus japonicus (assembly GCF_012489685.1). Lineage (NCBI taxonomy): Eukaryota > Viridiplantae > Streptophyta > Magnoliopsida > Fabales > Fabaceae > Lotus > Lotus japonicus. Next base: position 62,307,067 of record NC_080046.1, on the reverse strand, counting down.
GTTGGGTAGCAGATAACCTTTTTATCATTTGTGCTTTCAATCTATTTTCATTCCTCTAAAAAAAGTATAAAACTAATCACGGTGAAACTAAGATCGCAGTGGACAGCCACAAACCAAGGGAAGTTGTTTCTATTTAGTGATTTTGTCTCATTGTGTATTAAAACATCCACCAAGTACACAACAATCACCCTCGCGGTTTAACTTTTGGTAGTTACTGATAATAACATATAGCTTCCATGAGAGCAATAGATAAAGTGTGGTGCATAAGACCAAATGAATGGCGATAAACAAAATTTTCAGAACTCAGAAAATATATCTGAAGTTCATTTTAACTTGAACCTGTTTTAACTGCATGATGGACATATTTGACATATAATTTTAGGATAGATAAACTATCTTTTTCTCAGTAGATGGATGGTTTTCAAGTTTGTATACGATGTTCCTCTAAATGTTTCTGCTCACAGCCTTTTGTCTCTTGATGAAAATTTCTTACATTGAACACTCAATTCTCTGTCTGTTTGTTTTTCCTTTTCTCTTGTGGTATCATGTATTTGTCGTTTAATTTAGTACATATATTCATTGACATTCTAACAAGTTCATTTATTTTGCAGTTAACTATATGATATTATTGGCAATTTAGTTGCCCATTTGACTATTTTAGATTATTACTGGCACTTTGCTGAGCCATAGTAATCATAGGATTAGGCTGTTAGTTTACATTATATCACCGGTAGGCTGGTGTATCTGTTTCATTGGATAAAGTGTCATGTTTTTCCACCCAATTTTATAAGATTTAGTTCTACATTTTGCCCCTACTTTAGTTTGCACTTATTTCATTCATAATCCAAGTAAAATGTATATCAAAAGTATAAAGAGCTTATGATAGATAGTTGAAAAATCACATTGAAGTATTTAACTGAAGACTTTCTAATGGTGTACATAGTACTTTAATCATGATCTTTATGTTATTTAATTTCTCTAAGAACACATATTAATCCCTATTTATTTATTTTTTTTAAATACTCACTTTAACTGTTGATCATGAGGTATACTTTTTTTTATTTTATTTTATTTTAGCACAAATAAATAAATGTTAAAAAATTGTAGTGAACAACAGAACAAGTATATATACCACAATTATCAAATAAGAATGCCACTTTTATTACAGTTTAAAATCACTATTTTATTAATATCTGTGACTTAAATAAAAATATTTTTAGGGAAAATGCTGTGGGGCACGACCTTGGGGCTCGGTGCACCACGCACGAAGCATTTTCTGGCGGTTAGAAACCGCCAGAAACCGTAGCTTTTCTTTTTATTTTGACAGTTGTAATTTTGTGGCGGTTTTGAACCGCCAGAAATAGTAGGTTTGCTTTTTTTTTGGCAGTTGTAATTTTGTGGCGGTTTAAAACCGCCACAAAATTACTCTCGTACTATATAGCATTGCTCTATTTTTTAGAAGATGAGGGTCAAAAATAATTATTAAAACCAATAACTAAAATTACACATTAGCAATTTTACAAGAAAAAACATAATTTACCCCAATAACAATATATAAATGCTGTGTTCTATCCAAACAAATATATAATGGATTTTAATTCTATATGTGGCGCTGGTTTATATCTAGTTTTTAAAATTCTTTAGTTCACAGTTCACACAAGGCCTACCTTATGTGTTACTGCTTTTGAAAGAGCACGTACTACATTATGTTGAACAAGATTCTGAGCTTGTTTCATTTCATCGCATGTATTAACATTATTATGTTCTCATGAATGGATAAAGCATGTCACTACTGAATGTTGAGGCTGTCCAAAGTTGAACATTGAAAACATACAAATGTTAAAAGCAGAGAAGATAAACAATGTGAGAGTATTTATGTACAAGGTGACCAAATAACAAATTGGGAAGAAGAGGGATAAAGATGTTTCAAGTATTTCAAGGATCTTCCCAGAATGGATGAATCATGATTGCAAGAAACTAACTAAAACACTCAATGTGCAACACTGTCTTTGTCAGATTCAGTTCACACCATCAATCACCTTCCCAAGCATTTTCCAAGATTGCTTCCCGACATGACATCCGACCTTCAAACCATGGTTTTCTACCAGCCTTAGAGAAACAGCAATATCATTGTGGATTGAAGCTGGAATGATTAAGAAGCAAATTAATGATAAGCATTTAGCATTGTTACCACACACAGCCATATTAGAAGTTTAGAATAGTGGACATTCAAATGAATACCTGTCTATACACGTC